>NC_064631.1:147579942-147880180 GCF_023864275.1 Schistocerca cancellata | reverse complement strand
AGACCGGCATGGGAACTTGCTGTTCCAACAGGACAATGCACGTCCGCATGTATCCCGTGCCACCCAACGTACTCTAGAAGGTGTAAGTCAACTACCCTGGCCAGCAAGATCTCCGGATCTGTCCCCCATTGAGCATGTTTGGGACTGGATGAAGCGTCGTCTCACGCGGTCTGCACGTCCAGCACGAACGCTGGTCCAACTGAGGCGCCAGGTGGAAATGGCATGGCAAGCCGTTCCACAGGACTACATCCAGCATCTCTACGATCGTCTCCATGGGAGAATAGCAGCCTGCATTGCTGCGAAAGGTGGATATACACTGTACTAGTGCCGACATTGTGCATGCTCTGTTGCCTGTGTCTATGTGCCTGTGGTTCTGTCAGTGTGATCATGTGATGTATCTGACCCCAGGAATGTGTCAATAAAGTTTCCCCTTCCTGGGACAATGAATTCACGGTGTTCTTATTTCAATTTCCAGGAGTGTATTTTGCAGCGAGATGGGGTACACGTAGGCCGAGAAGAGCCCTCTCATGTCGGTCCGACAGGGTCGGTTCTGCCCCTAGTGTAGTCGGAGCAGAGACGTCATAAAAGGTGGAAACAATACAATGAGTTGTCAGTATGCCGCGTCGACGTCAAAGGGAGCCATATCGGCATGTGAGTGAGTCGAACGGGGCAGATATGATCGTCTCCGGGAAACGGGGTTGTCATACTTTGGCATTTCGGCTCGCACAGGGTATGCTGCTACGACAGTGATGCGAGTGTGGAAGCAGTGGATAGAGGAAGGTCGTAGGCAGCGACGAGCGGGAAATGGACCACGAAACACGACCACAGCACGGGATGACCGTCATATTGTCCACATGACCATTACGGACCGTACAGCGTCATCCACAGTGTTCGCTCGTCGCTGGAGCACTGCAACAGGTGCGAACTTGTCTGTATCGACAGTTAGTCGCCGTCCGCTGCAGGTTGGACTGGTTGCACGCATGCCATTACGTCGGCTGCCATTGTTACAATCTTCTGCAATCTCTCGGACAGTCAGTCTTCGATTGGCAAGCACAATTTCCATGACGTTCCTGAGATGAGCGTTGTCGGTAGACGTCGAAGGGCGTCCTGAACGATAGTCATTTTTAACTTCCGTCCGACCATTTTTAAACTGTGTGAACCATCCCTGACACCGAGTACGGCTTGAGCACTGATCACTGTAGGTTTGATTTGTCTCTGTAAAGGTTTTTCTCGAGTTTCACGCAAAATTTAATGAAGTCCTCTAACTCTGCCATCTCGAAGTTCGCAAACTGTGTGAGGCAACGTTCTGCTCAATACTGCACTGAACAATAACTAGCAGGCATACAACGTCCGGCAGTTACACATCAGACACAGGGATGCCGACCGCATTTCGCTTCAACACACCATTGACGCGAAATTGCGAATGGTACTGAATTTTTTTAACAGACCTCGTACAATGGGTGTAAGAAGAGAGAATGTGGAAAGAAGAGGATGTGTTGAAAGATGAGGACAAGGAAGAGTGAACACAGTGGCACAGCATGGCGAGTGCTGCCACAGGAAGGACATTCTGTGAGAGATACCACGACAGGAAATGAGTCTCTTTCTATGTTAAGGCACTGACTCTGGAGGATTATAGAAGGTGATAATGAATAAACTCAAGTACGTGTTGGAATTTGGTGTTTTTATTTTATTTTCTATTCTTTCTCAGCTTATTATAGGTATTTTTGCATTAATTACACACTTTTTCTTGTTTTATAACGAACATGTATTGTACTATGAGCATCATGTGTGTTGTTTCAAGAAAGTCTTCAGAATGAAGCATAACAAAGAAAATGTTTTTGTATTTGTACGTATTTTGCTCTAAAAAGTTTTATGATGCAAGGAGGATAAGTATTTTTAGTACATTACAAAAAATAATGCAGAAGAACTGCAATCTCGACCCATACCTACAGATATACATGGACTAAGTGACCACTAGAGAAAAGTCTGATGTTTCGGCAGGAAAGCATATAGGTTATGAATAGCCATTTAACTTTGGCAGTCGTTACTCAGCTTGCTTGACAAAGCACTTGTAGCACTCATACTCTCACGCCTCATTAACAAGACATTTCCTCGCTTACAGCAAAACATTGGAAATACACACTACTGGCCACTAAAATTGCTACACCAGGAAGAAATGCAGATGATAAACGGGTATTCATTGGACAAATATATTATACTAGAACTGACATGTGATTACATTTTCACGAAATTTGGGTGCATAGATCCTGAGAAATCAGTAGCCAGAACAACCACATCTGGCCGTAATAATAGCCATGATACGCCTGGGCCACGAGTCAAACAGAGCTTGGATGGCGTGTACAGGTACAGCTGCCCATGCAGCTTCAAACGATACCACAGTTCATCAAGAGTAGTGATTGGCGTATTGTGACGAGCCAGTTGCTCGGCCACCATTTGAAACGTCCCCATAGAAAAATTTATGAATTACTGTGCTGATAAAACTCTAACGCTATTTGATTTTCAAACAGCTGAGCAAAACTGAACGTACTCAGACATTTTGCTCTTTACCTCTTCTGATCAGCACTAAACTGACACAATATTTTTAGCGCAACGCAATCTGACTTTCAATAATCCCTACAAAAGAATGGCCCTGACTAACATTAACCTATACCTTTCACAAATCACTTACCTCACAAAAATCCTCGTTACTCGAACTACTGCAATACGGCGAGCGCCAATACTGCCAGCTAAATAAAAGATTCTAACTACTGAAGGCACTAACTACCGATAGGCATAGTTAACAAATGAAAGATTTTGATAGAGAACAAACAATGTATTTACCATAATAGTGTTCAAAAGTCATAATATATATAGCAGTTCATGACATTCAGTCTTACAAATTTACTGTCTCTGATGGACACACGTCCAGATCATTCGCTCTCAAAACTCCGCCATTTCTCTCCCCACATCCACCATTGCTGGCGGCTCACCTCCAACTGCGGAATGCTATGCGCTGTTAACAGCCAACTGCCCAACACTACAATAGCAAATTCCAACAATGCCACCCAGCCACAGACTGCAGACAGCACAGCCAGTGATTTTCATACAGAGCGCTACGTGGCGTTACCAATATAAAAACCTAAACAGCCTACTTACACTTTGACTAGACGTTTTCAATTGGTGAGAGATCTGGAGAATGTGCTGGCCAGGACAGCAGTCGAACATTTTCTGTATCCAGAAAGGCCCGTACAGGACCTACAACATGCGGCCGTGCATTATCCTGCTGAAATGTAGGGTTTCGTAGGGATCGAATGAAGGGTAGATCCACGGGTCGTAACACATCTGAAATGTAACGTCCGCTGTTCAAAGTGACGTCAGTGCCAACAAGATGTGACCGAGACGTGTAACCAATGGTACCCCATACCATCACGCTGGATGATACGCCAGTATGGCGATGACGAATACATGCTTCCAATGTGCGTTCACCGCGATGTCGCCAAACATGGACACGACCATCATGATGCTGTAAACAGAACCTGGATTCATCCGAAAAAATGACGTTTTGTCATTCGTGCACCTAGGTTCGTCGTTGAGAACACCATCGCAGGCGCTCCTGTGATGCAGCGTCAAGGGTAACCGCAGCCATGGTCTCCGAGTTGATAGTCCATGCTGCTGCAAACGTCGTCGAACTGTTCATGCAGATGGTTCTTGTCTTGCGAACGTCCCCATCTGTTGACTCAGGGACCGAGACGTGGCTGCACGATCCGTTACAGCCATGCGGATAAGATGCCTGTTATCTCGACTGCTAGTAATACGAGGCCGTTGGGATCCAGCACGGCGTTCCGTATTACCCTCCTGAACCCACCGATTCCATATTCTGCTACCAGTCATTAGATCTCGACCAACGCGAGCAGCAATGTTGCGATACGATAAACCGCAATCGCGATAGGCTACAATCCGACCTTTAGTAAAGTCGGAAACGTGATGGTACGCATTTCTCCTCCTTACACGAGGCATCACAACAACGTTTCACCAGGCAACGCCGGTCAACTGCTGTTTGCGTATGGGAAATCGGTTGGAAACTTTCCTCGTGTCAGCACGTTGTAGGTGTCGCCACCGGTGCCAACCTTGTGTGAATGCTCTGAAAACCTAATCATTTGCATATCACAGCATCTTCTTCCTGTAGGTTAAATTTCGCGTCTGCAGCACGTGGTGTAGCAATTTTAATTGCCAGTAATGTACATAAATGAAAAATAACACTGCCTTATTTTTGTAGGTAGTATAAACAGATTGTAAATATCAAAACAGTATTAGATTTAACCTGCCGCCACCGACTCCCTATTGTGGCACAGTAAGACAGACAACTCGCAATGCCTGCCCGGTTTAGCCAGTCACACTCTCTCGCTTCGTCTCACTACGCTGTGACGTTTGCTCACTGGAGGTCAGCCCGCATTTACGTTAGGCCTGCCCCGCTGCACTGGACTAAGGTAAATGGGATCCCAGCTGACCATTTCTTCCCTATGGTACAAGGGGTGTTCAATAAGTAACGCAGCACATTTTTTTGCTGAAAATAGATTGGTTCAAATGGCTCTGAGCACTATAGGACTTAACATCTGAGGTCATCAATCCCCTGGAACTTAGAACTACTTAAACCTAAGAAACCTAACGACATCACACACATCCATGCCTGAGGCAGGATTCGAACCTGCAACGTTGCTGTCGCGCGGTTCCAGGCTGAAGCGCCTAGAACCGCTCGGGCACATTGGCTAGCGAAAGCAGATTGGTTTTATTCACGATTCCAGTAACGATATATTCCCCACTCTTTTGGCTACAAAACCCTGTTTTTTAACGTAATCTCCATTCAATGCAACGGCCTTACTCCATGTTACTGTGTTGGCCTGTATGGTCGCATGGTACCACTCTACTTGCCGACGCCTGAGCCAACGTCGTGATGCGCCAGTAACCTTCCAATGATCCATGTACCACTTCCTGCAGAGTGCATCCTTCATTTGGCGAAACAGATAGAGGTCGGAAGGTGCAAGATCGTGGCTATAGAGGGGGTTTGGGGGGTGGGGAGGGGGTTGGTTTGGGGGAGGAAACCAAACTGCGAGGACATCTGTCTCATCGGATTAGGGAGGGATAGGGAAGAAAGTCGGCCTGCCCTTTCAAAGAACCATCCCGGCATTTGCCTAGAGCGATTTAGGGAAATCACGGAGAACCTAAATCAGGATGGCTGGACGCTGGACAGGCCATAGGGTGGATGAGGAAGAACAGTCTAATGGAGTTTTGTGATCTCCTGTCTAGTGCACGGACTTGTGTGAGACCTTGCGTTGTCATGGAGAAATTCGTTTCCGTTTTTGTTATGACGCTGAAGTCATTTCTTGAATTTCCTGAAGGGTAGCACAATACGCTTCTGAGTTTATCGTTGCACCACGAGCGAGGATATCAAACAGAGTAACCCCTTCTGAATTCCAGAAGACCATCCCCATGACCTTACTGGCTGAGTGCGCGGCTTTGAATTTATAAGTGATGTGGCGTCACTCCATGGATTACCGTTTTGCTTCTGGTTCGTAGTGATGAACACATGTTTCATCGCTTATTGTGATGTTCGACAATAAATTGTCACGATCAGTCTCGTGACGTGCCAGCAATTCAGCAGTTCTTCGTTGGTCATTTTGGTGTTTTGTAAGGGCCGGCCTCTGTGGCCGATCGGTTCTAGGCGCTTCAGTCGGGAACCGCGCTGCTGCCACGGTCGCAGGTTCGAATCCTGCCTCGGGCATGGATGTGTGTGATGTCCTTAGGTTAGTTAGGTTTAAGTATTTCTAAGTCTAGGGGACTGATGACCTCAGATGTTAAGTCCCATAGTGCTCAGAGCCATTTGGCGAGGCGACGAGGAACCCAATGGTCAAATACCTTTGAGTACCAGCGAGGCACTTGGCAGATCGGGCAGGTTGGCGGTGGTGGCAGACGCATCGGCCAATGACTCATCGTGCTTTTGTTCACTGCCAGGTCTCCGTAGACGTTCTGCAAACGCCTATGAATATCTGCGATGCCCTCGATTTCTGCCAAAAAAAAAAAAAAAAGACTCAATGACAGCTCTCTACTTGGAACGCAACTCCGTTACAGACGCCATTTGAATGCTATGTACAGCGCCGCGACATATCGGAACTTGGTGAAACTATAGGGGTTGAAGCGGGAACATTCTACGACGTCCCACGACAAATTCCGCATTTTTCAGGCGAAAATGGCCGAGACAAAAGCGTGTTGCATTACTTGTTGAGGGCCCCTCGTATAAACTAATCCATGAAAGACTATTGCAGTGCAAATCCTGGCGTAGGCGACTGTTCTCTATAATATATTACTTGATGTTTCTGAAAATGAGGTTCTTCTATCCGTAGCAGTTGTCTTAGATCATTATATTTATCTGAATATCAGCACTTTCTTTAGTACTGTGAAAGATATCAGTGTATGTCAATCATGAGCATAACTGGAGACGCAGAGTATTTTTCATGTAACAGGCGATTTATTTTATATGATCAGCTGATTTTCACGAAGCGCACGAAGTGTTCTTCAATGGCCGCAGCTACGACTCGGTTTCACCGCAGCTACGACTCGGTTTCAGATAACGAAGAGGCGTTTCACAGTTCTCAGCTGCATACGCGTGTAGTCGGTTGGTACCAATTCATCGTTTGTATTTGTTGTGTAACTTAGCGATATCCACACTATAATGACATTCTCGTGGTGGAAGAAAGGAGGCCGTGATGTGATAAAGCACTTCTTAGAGCTGCTTGTCTTATCAACTGCTACTGTTTACGTGTTAAGGTTCACATTGACACATTCGATGGAGTGATAGCAGTAGTAGTTTCTCCTTTACTCGAACTGTGAAGTAGCCATATTAAGAGCGTCACTGGGATGAGGACGTGCAGCACATTATCTTGGAATGATTTTAGAAGCCACAGAAAACTCAAATGTATACTAAGAACTGGATTACTTCAATACAAATGCAGAACACCACAACCAGTCACGTTTCGAAATATTTTTTTATTCTCATAAAAAAGTTTTACGATTAATGTTCAAATGGGGCACACAGAAGATACAGCTTTATTTCGAAGCCTGTTCAAAAATGATTCAAATGGCTCTGAGCACTATGGGACTTAACTTCTGAGGTCATCAGTCCCCTAGAACTTAGAACTACCTAAACCTAACCAACCTAAGGACATCACACAGACCCATGCCCGAGGCAGGATGCCGTAGCGGTCGCGCGGTTCCAAACTGTAGCTAGCGCCTAGAGCCGCTCGGCCTCCCGGGCCGGCTCGAAGCCTGTTGCTGGGTGCTGTTTAGCGGCAGTAGGGCGGCATTGTAGTTACTATCCACCTGGAAACTGTGACATTATAACTCACGGAGTCCGCTAGGAAACTGAATTAGTCAACTACAATATTGTTACATTGGAGGGATAAGGGCGCCTTTGTCGGCTTACCGTGAGTCAACGCGTAATCAGTGTTGATACAGCGTGTTTACTACCATGGCCAAGTGTAATAGTGTCGTGGCTGAGTAGTATCCATGAAGAGACAAGTTGGTAGAGCGGTATATGGCTGTCAAGTTGCCGCGTTGTGGCCGGGCCAGGTAAGCCAACGAGCACTGGCCAGCGTCGCCCAGTTACTGCAGCCATCTGGGAGCTGTGGTGGAAAGCAGCGGCCTAGCGACTTGGAATACCCCAACGTGGTACGGGAGATAAAATTATTACCATATGTACGGTCATTATCAACGTTGTTCGCATTTATATTAAAAATTGTTTGTAAAATCAATAACAAATGATAGACATATGCAAGACATGCTTTCAAAAAAATACGCAAACTGGTATAAATAATTAGTTCAAAAATTCATAGAGTAATACCGAAACAAAGATTTATCCTTATTTACGCTAACGATTTCCACTTCTGGTCGCTAACACGTGGTTGTGTGTTGCCGCTCGAGTGCACGCGGTGGCGGAAATAATTTTTTTGCGTTTTCCTTGAATAACTTGAAAAACGCGGCCGCTAGCGTAAACGTATCCCAGTACAAAATTAAACTAAATTAAATTTAATATCAAAAAGCTCCTATTCATTTTTTCTCTAGGGCTAATAATATGGGCGAACAGAGTGAGAGAATATTGAAAATTCCACGTGACGCTCGTGCGCCGTAGCTCAGGTGATTTTTGAATGCGAACCTGAGCTCGTTTCCCGACTTGACAGACTACAAGTATCCTATATCAAATTATTACATCTCGACTCCCTTTACACCACTGTGGTATGTTGTAAACAGTTATCATTTACACCCAGTATAAGGTGCAAAGTGTTTTCTGCGTTAATGCAGTGTTCTGAAGAACTTATCTTTCTTCGAAAGAAATGTTTGTAGCTCTGTCGTAAGTTGCAGTGATAAGCATCTTTATTATTTCTTGATGGCGAATAGTTTCGGACACCTGTGTCCATTTTCAAACCATCCGTATCGTAATTGTGACAATACAGGCGATAACTTATGTACAAAGACGGTCCCTGCAGTGATGATCAAAGCGGCACTATGGACAACTCAACAACAGTTAATAGACCACGTAGGAGGGACATTAGAGAAGAGTTCTCTAATGTCTGTCGTATGTGGTCTATTTACTGTTGTTGAGTTAGCTATGGTGTCACTTCGATCATCACTGCAGGGGCCGTTTTGTACATAAGCTCTCGCTTGTACGAGGTGCATTCAAGTTCTAAGGCCTCCAATTTTTTTTCTAATTAACTACTCACTCGAAATCGATGAAACTGGCGTTACTTCTCGACGTAATCGCCCTGCAGACGTACACATTTTTTACAACGCTCACGCCATGATTCCATGGCAGCGGCGAAGGCTTCTTTAGGAGTCTGTTTTGACCACTGGAAAATCGCTGAGGCAATAGCAGCACGGCTGGTGAATGTACGGCCACGGAGAGTGTCTTTCATTGTTGGAAAAAGCCAAAAGTCACTAGGAGCCAGGCCAGGTGAGTAGGGAGCATGAGGAATCACTTCAAAGTTGTTATCACGAAGAAACTGTTGCGTACCGTTAGCTCGATGTGCGGGTGCGTTGTCTTGGTGAAACAGCACACGCGCAGCCCTTCCCGGACGTTTTTGTTGCATTGCAGGAAGGAATTTGTTCTTCAAAACATTTTCGTAGGATGCACCTGTTACCGTAGTGCCCTTTGGAACGCGATGGGTAAGGATTACGCCCTCGCTGTCCCAGAACATGGACACCATCATTTTTTCAGCATTGGCGGTTACCCGAAATTTTTTTGGTGGCGGTGAATCTGTGTGCTTCCATTGAGCTGACTGGCGCTTTGTTTCTGGATTGAAAAATGGCATCCACGTCTCATCCATTGTCACAACCGACGAAAAGAAAGTCCCATTCGTGCTGTCGTGGCGCGTCAACATTGCTTGGCAACATGCCACACGGGCAGCCGTGTGGTCGTCCGTCAGCATTCGTGGCACCCACCTGGATGACACTTTTCGCATTTTCAGGTCGTTATGCAGGATTGTGTGCACAGAACCCACAGAAATGCCAACTCTGGAGGCGATCTGTTCAACAGTCATTCGGCGATCCCCCAAAACAATTCTCTCCACTTTCTCGATCATGTCGTCAGACTGGCTTGTGCGAGCCCGAGGTTGTTTCGGTTTGTTGTCACACGATGTTCTGCCTTCATTAAACTGTCGCACCCACGAATGCACTTTCGACACATCCATAACTCCATCACCACATGTCTCCTTCAACTGTCGATGAATTTCAATTGGTTTCACACCAAGCAAATTCAGAAAACGAATGATTGCACGCTGTTCAAGTAAGGAAAACGTCGCCATTTTAAGTATTTAAAACAGTTCTCATTCTCGCCGCTGGCGGTAAAATTCCATCTGCCGTACGGTGCTGCCATCTCTGGGACATATTGACAATGAACGCGGCCTCATTTTAAAACAATGCGCATGTTTCTATCTCTTTCCAGTCCAGAGAAAAAAAATTGGAGGCCTTAGAACTTGAATGCACCTCGTATTGTCACATTTACAATACATATCGTTTGAAAATGGACACAGGTGTCCGGAATTGTCGCCATCAAGAAATAATAAAGATGCTTCTCACTGCAACTTATGACGAGGCTACAACCATTTATTTCAATTATAAAACAAGTTGCGGCATGCTTCAGGTTGGATCCCTGAAAGTGTTATCTAATAGGAGTGCGTTACCGTGTCGTATCGTTATAGTTTTTGCACCGCTAAACAGCGTTGGTATATCTGCTATTTCGGCGTTGGTGTCTTAGTAGTTACTACCCCAGGATAGCTGGGAAGTTTTTGGTGTGCGTAGTCCTCTCGTGCCGGGCCCCTGGCCATGTCAGGCGGACCCATGTCCACTATGGAGAAGCTCGCGGAGCAGCTTTCGCGACCCTCCGACTCTTGCACCGCCGCCCTTCGGGGAGAACCGCGTCGGAAACGCCACTCGTCCCGGCCTCCCGTCGCGCACAATGCTCCGCCCACCTCGCAACGGGCGAAGGATCTCTTGAATCGCGCCAACCGCCACAAATCGCCTGAAACCGATCATCATGAAGACTGTCCACTGTCGCGTGTCAGGGTCCGTTCATCCGCGTCGTCGTCGTCGTCATCCGACGATTCAGCTGACCGCCTAGTAATTGATCTCTCTCGTAGTGAGGCGGCGAACACATCGGCTCTGTCTGACCACCACCCGGCTGTACCTGCACCTCTTTCTACGCCGTCCCGCCACCGTGGCGAGCCTTCTGGACACCCTGACCCAGTCGGAAAGTCCTCTGGCCGTCGCTCCAGACGCCCCTCCGCCCACGCGGGCTGTAGTGGCAGTGGATCGTGTTCCGATACCCCCCTGCCAGGGGACGCCGCACCAGATGGTCCTGTGGATGAGGAAATGGCTCGTGCTCCCAACCCTCCTTCTCAAGAGATCCCGTCAAGCCCTCTGAAGGAAGAGAAGATACCTCCCATTGTGGTACATAATGTCACTAATTATACGAAACTGAACACTGAGCTCCAGCGGCTCATTGTCGGCCAATTGAGAGCTGTTTACCAAAAAGATCATGTGAAATACCTGCTTGACAGTAGGGACGACTATCTTACCATTCTCTATTTCGTAAAATCAAAGGCGATGCCTTACTTTACCCACCAGACGTCGGGTAATCGCCGCACCAAAATCGTCATCAAGGACTTGCCACCAGAGGTTATGGCAGAGGAGGTCAAGGAGGAACTGCTTCGACTCGATTTCGAAGATCCTTTGGTCCACCAATATAGCAAGAGGAATCCTGAAACCAGGGCATTGATCCCCTGCCCTATCCACGTCGTCTCCCTTTCCCGGAGGGAGGACATAGAGCGGATTTGCCAAATCCGGTATCTTCTGTACACGAAAGTCCGTATTGAATCGTACGAGGGCCGCAACGGGCCATCCATCTGTCGCAAATGCCAACGTTTACGACATACTGGGAATTACTGCTCCCTGCCGTTGCGGTGTGATAAGTGTGCTGGCCCACATTTAGTGGAGAACTGCACACTCCCTGCTTTGGAGAAACCTACCTGTGCCAGATGTTTGGGAACGACACACGATCCCCACCACATGGCATCCTGGAGAGGGTGCCCTGTTTACCAGAAGGCACGGAAGTCTTCTCGTCCGCCCAAAAAGAAACCGAGAACAAAACGACCTCCCCCACCGCTACCGGACATGACCAACTATCCTGTTTTGCGGGGTCAGCCTGGTGCACTGTCCTCAGCAGCCACTCTGGTACCAGCCACACAGGCACCACATGGTTCGGTGGCTCCTGTGCCCCTTCCTGCCCAGACTCCCACGACATCCTTTGCTGCTGCAGCCCGGTCTCCTCCTCATTGTCTGTCTTCCGTGACAGCTCCCACTGCTCACCAACTACAGGAGCCAGCTGCAGCTCCCTCCAGTCCATCTGTGGCTCTATCTCAGCCCTCTGCCCCTACCTCCACTCTGCCTACTACTACACCTGCACCTGCGCGCCGTAGGGGGAAGCAGACCACCCGGGACCCTCCCCCAGTGGTGGAGACTGATGCATCCTTTCGGGCGGACATGCGCGAAATCCTCCAGGTCATCTCCTTTTTCACGAAACCCCACATCCGGGCTGTTATTCGTGACACTGCACAAAAAAATCCGTCAGTCAGAGAACGAGCTCTCCAAGGTCATCGCCCTAGTGGAAGGGCTTAGTCAAATATTGTTGTAATGACGAATGGACCTCCACACCACCACCAGCCCCCTTGGGATCTTGTCACTTGCATTTTTAATGCCAATGGCATAAAACGTATGAAGACGGAATTGAACACCTTCCTCCGTGACTATCGTGTGGATGTTTTACTGGTCACAGAAACACACCTCAAACCGGCAGACAATCTCCGCCTTCGCAACATGGTGTGTTACCGCTCTGACCGCCTCGACCGCCGTGGTGGAGGCACAGCTGTATTCCTCAACAAAGCTCTTGTCCATACCCAAGAGACTCTCCAGCTAATGGAACACATAGAGGCCACAGCAGTTACCATCTCTACACGCCTTGGTGCCATTACCTTTGCAGCAGCGTATTTGAGCCCAAACAAGCCACTGCTGGAAGCAGACCTCCGCACATTGTCATCCTTCGACAGGCTCATCACTGGGGCAGATCTCAATGCCAAGCACCCAGCTTGGCATTCTCGCATGTCTAACCCCTAAGGCCGGCTCCTCCTTGACCTGGAGGATACTTTAGCACTATCAGTCTATGGCCCCCACGAACCTACCCATATCCCAGTCCATACTAACTGCCAGCCAGATGTTCTGCATGTGGCCATCTTCAAAAACATCACCGCTCAGTTTTCACTGGAAGTTCTAAAAATGGCTCTGAGCACTATGGGACTTAACTGCTGTGGTCATCAGTCCCCTAGAACTTAGAACATAACTAACCTAAGGATATCACACACATCCATGCCTGAGGCAGGATTCGAACCTACGACCGTAGCAGTCACGCAGTTCCGGACTGAGTGCCTAGAACCGCTAGACCACGGCGGCTGGCCTGGAAGTTCTCCACGAACTGACCTCTGACCATGAGCCAGTACTCTTACACCTCACCAATGCTGCCCTTTCATTTGATGTTCATTCCACTGCGACCCTCACCAATTGGGACAAGTTTGCCAGGGTACTTAATAACACCACTCGACACGACCTCAATTTGACAATGCCAGCCAATATAGTCCGTGCTGTGGATTACCTTACCGTCAAAATACAGAAAGCAGTGAAACTCTCCACCTCCACTGCACCTCGAAATTTAACACCCCTGGACGACTTGCCCCCTCTGTTATGAGAGCTGAAGGTGCAAAAGAACCGCTACTGCCGGAGGTGGAAGCAGTTTCGTGACCCTCAGGACAAACGCCAAATGAGACGCCTCCAACGCGAATTCAGCCACCGGCTCGCCGAATGGAGGTCTGAACAGTGGGAGGACTGGATGTCCACTTTCCTACTCCACCAAAAATCTGACTGGGCTGTCATTCGCACCCTGCGGCGTTCTAAGCCAGCGACTGCCCATCCTATTCGCACAGCAGCGGGCTTGTCTTATGATACCCTGCAAATTGTGGAAACGCTCTGGCAGATGCGTTCGAGGCCCAAAACCGCCCTCCAGTCCAGGACCTTTCTCCGAACGAACTACAGGAAGAACATGAAGTCCTGACAGCTGTTGCTGCTTTCCGCAACCGCCCACCCCAGTCTGCTCCCCTTCTTACATCCATGGCACAAATTCGTTCGACGGAAACGTGGCCGGTCGGCCCCTGGATTGGACGGAATTTTAAATGAACATCTTTGCCATCTTCCCCGCACACCACTCATCTTGTTCACCAAGATTTTAAACTGTTGTCTCACATCTGGCCTTTTCCCCCCTCAATGGAAACAAGCCAAGCTGATTGCGATCCCCAAGAGGTTCAAGGACCCTACAGTCCCAACCAACAACAGGCCCATCAGCCTCCTAAACACTATGGCGAAGGTCCTAGAATCTGTGATCCTTCACCGACTTTCCCAACGTCTTGCGGCAGCTGGGACGATCCGTCCTGAACAGTTTGGATTCACTTCGCAGCTCTCTGCTGAACTTCAGGTCCTACGGATCACTGAACACATCAGCAAAGGCTTCAACACTGCCAAGTCGACAGCTGCCGTTTTTATGGACTTGCAAAACGCCTACGACAATATCTGGCATGACAACCTCGTACACAAGATGCTGACACAGACCCCTATACCGGATATTTATGTCAAGATCGTGGATGACTTCCTCCGTGGTAGGACTTTCCTAGTGGCTCAACGGGGAATGCGTTCTGGCATTCGCCAATTGTCGGCAGGGACTCCACAAGGATCGGTGCTATCTCCCATCCTTTTTAATATCTATGTCAAAGATATGCCGGTCATCTCCGAGTGCCACCTTGCACAATACGCTGACGACACAGCACTATACACGACTGGCCGCATTACTGACGCCGTCGTCTCCCGCCTCCAGCGACAGGTGGACGCCACTATCACCTGGTGCCAGACAAACAAAATAGCTCTCAATGCCACCAAAACTACGGCAGTTTACTTCACGAAACGGCGCCCAGTCCTCCGCCGCAATATCTCGATTGCAGGTGTGCAGGTGCCCTGGTCCCCGACAACCACATATCTCGGGGTCCAGATGGACCACAAGTTGCTCTTCCACTGTCATGCGGAGTATGTCACCAACAAGGGGCAAAAGCTAACCAGGGCTTTGTACCCGCTCTTTCGCAGTAGGGAACTTAACCTGCATACCAAGCTCCGCATTTACCGAACAGTTATCCTGCCTGCCCTGACGTATGGATCTGCTGCATGGGCCACGATTAGTGTCACCAGGATGCGGACATTGCAGCGCCTGCAGAACAAGGTGCTCAGGTGGAGCCTGCACGCCCCGCCACTCACGAGAATTGTCACTCTCCACGAGGAAGCGGATATCGTCCTCCTAAAGACGACCATACGCAACAACGCGCGGCGGCTCTATCAGAAAGTGGATGCCTTGCGGGACACTGTCCATGGGTTACGCCACGTTGGGACCACACTTCCACGCCGCTGGCATCGACATCCGGTTCCCCTAACCATCCTAGAGGAATCAGATTCCGACCATGGCTACCGATAGGTCTTGCACGCCCACCACGGACGCATCCTTTGGCGGGACTAGCCCCCATTCTACGTCCAATACTTTCCCACCCTACCTGCCCACGTTAGGCTAAATTTTTCTGCCTGACTCATGTAGTACTGTCACCGTCAGAGGGTGGTACGGGACTACAAGTCCCACCGCCACACCTCCAAACTGAATTGCAGTGACGTAGTCACTACCCTGAGGACCGATTTTTCACCTGTAGCATGCTGCGAGTTTGTAAATTGTCTTTATTCATTTTCATTTGGGGCCGCGCGTAAAAAGTAGCGATCAACATACCCACAATTTAGTAGTTTTTTTTTTTTTTTGAGTCATCAGTCTTCTGACTGGTTTGATGCGGCCCACCATGAATATTTCAGCGTAGAACTGTTGCACCCTAAGACATCAATGGTATTCCAATCGCTATCTTCCCCCACGGTTTTTACTCTCTACATTCCCTTCTAGAAGGTTATTCCCTGAGCCCCTAACACGTGTTGTATTATCTTGTCCTTTCAAGTAATTCAGGGTTTTCCATATGTTCCTTTCTTTGCCGATTCTGCGGAGAACCTCCTCTTTTCTTATAACAGTCCACCTAATTTTCAACATTCTACTGTAGCACCACATCTCAAACTTCTTCTGTTCTGATTTTTTAAGGGCCGCGTTTCACTACCGCACAATGCTGTACTCCAAACGTACATCCTCAGAAATTTCTTCCTCAAATTAAGGCCTATGTTTGATACTAGTGGCGTTCTTTTGGCCAGGAATGCCCTCATTGCCTGTTCTGTTCTGCTTCTTATGTCCTCCTTGCTTCGTCCGTCATGGATTATTTTGCTTTCAAGAAACCAGAATTCCTTAATTTCGTGTACTTCGTGATCGCCAGTTTTCATGTTAAGTTTTCGCTATTCTCATTTCTGTAACTTCTCAATACGTCCGTATTTCTTTGGCTTACTCTCAATCCATATTCTGCACCAATTTCACTGTTTATCCCATTCAACAAGAAATGGCTCTGAGCACTATGGGACTTAACATCCGAGGTCATCAGTCCCCTAGAACTTAGAACTACTTAAACCTAGCTAACCTAGGGGCATCACACACATCCATGCCCGAGGCAGGATTCGAACCTGCGACCGTAGCGGTCGCGCGGTTCCAGACTGAAGCGCCTAGAACCGCTCGGCCACTCCGGCCGGCTTTCATTCAACAGCTCCTGTAGTTCTTCTTCATCTTCACTGAGCATAGCAACGTCATCAGCCAGTCTTATCATTAATATCCTGTCACCCTACTCCCACTTCTGAAGATTTCTTTTATTTCCGTCATTGCTCCTTCGTATAGACTGAAAATAGGGGCGAAAGGCTGCGTCCCTGCCTTACACACTTCTAATCCCAGTATTTTTCTCTTGTTTTCAAACTTACTGTTCCCTCTTGGTTCTCGTACATATTTTTTTCACCCATTTTTCCCTACAGCCTACACTTATTTTTCTCAGATTATCGAACATCTTGTACCCTTTCACATTGTCGAACGCTTTTCCAGGTCGACAAATCCTATTAATGTTTCTTAATTTATCTTGAGTCCTGCATCCATTATCAAGCGCAAAGCCACAGCTGTTTCTCCGGTAATTTATAAGGCGTTCCTTAAGAAACCTCTGAAATCTGTTCCGAATTGAGAGTGTTATCAAGAGCAGCGGCCGTGTTACACGGTATTACCGTGATGTCCCTCGAGAGTGAGAACTTTTTTGCCCAGTATGCTTATCATGGTATACAGAGCTAGATGCTTTTATTAACTCACAAAAGGCGCGAAGTGGTCACAGTTTATATTGATAGCTTCACCTGTTTGAAGAGACGAGGAATATATCAGTCACATCTATCCCTCTTGCTGTTGCAAGCGACGATCTTTGGTTATTGTTCTCTGATCAACATCATGAAACTTGGTTCAAATGGCTCTCAGCACTATGGGACTTAACTTCTGAGGTCATCAGTCCCCTAGAACTTAGAACTACTTAAACCTAACTAACCTAAGGACATCACACACATCGATGCTCGAGGCAGGATTCGAACCTGCGACCGTAGCGGTCGCGCGGTTCCAGACTGAAGCGGCTAGAGCCACTCGGCCACACTGGCCGGCCATCATGAAACTCTATTGGCTTTAAAACAAATGACAGTATCTTTATAAATGCTGCTCGGTTGTAGCTGTCAACATCTACTTTTCCTCTCTGGTTGTACAGAGACGTCACCTCCGAATATTTAAGTAATGTCTGGCGAAAGACCTGTCTAAAATGGTGTGTTACAGTAGTAACTGATAGACCGATAATAAAGCCTGTGCAAATATTCGCTACCACACTCGGTATCCGATCATACTGATGTGAACTCTCACACTTGAGTGACTAGTCATTCTCATTGTCATTATGTAAACGACCGCTCGGGGTTTGCCGCACGGCTCCGAGATTGTGAGGCTGTGCGCTCGTTCACAAGCGGGTAACGGGGTCAGAACAGGGTCGCAGTATCTGCCGCTGCACCGCGATAAAAGCGATCCACTCGAGAAGCAGCTCACCGCCGCCGGCACTGTAGATGCGGCCAGAGCTCGCGACAGGTGCCTAGCTGCGCCGTCACCGCGGGCACTTTGCAACGCTACTTTCGCGTCATTAAGCCGCATTGTGCAGTGACGTCCGGTCAGAGCTGAGACCGCCCTCACCCTCCTGTAGCACCATGCGAATAGCGATCGTAGGCGCAGGCGCGGCCGGGCTCGCGTCGGCTCGTCATGTGCAGGCCTCCGAGAACCACTCCTGCGTTGTGTTCGAGAGGTCCACCCACATCGGAGGCACCTGGGTCTACACGGAGGAGGTGGGCATCGCCAGCGACGGCCTGCCGGTCCACACCAGCATGTACCAGAACCTGAGGTAAGTGCTTCTCAGTTATTCACGACTTCCTTGTTCTCCGTTTGTCCCTTTCGTGTACGCTGTTTGTTAGATGCTGCTTCTTCCATCCACTGCTACTTCCCCTGCTTGTCAGCTTTGCTCAGCGCTGTACATGTGAAGACACATGGTCATAACCGAATTAATTTGCTGTCTCTCTCTCTCTCTCTCTCTCTCTCTCTGTGTGTGTGTGTTGTAAGAGTACAGTGTCACTGAGGTTTTGTTCTCTCTGGTTTAGCATGGTGTAGTCGGTGACCCTGCACTTCTAGTTTTTTTGTATAAATTGTAAGTAGGCTGTTTAGGTTTTTATGTTGGTAACTCCATGTAGCGCTCTATATGAAAATCACTGATTGTGCTGTGTGCAGGCTATGGCTGGTTTGCATTGTTGGAATTCGCTATTGTAGTGTTGGGCAGTTGGATGTGAACAGCGCGTAGCATTGGAGGTGAGCCGTCAGCAATGGTGGATGTGGGGAGAGATATGACAGAATTCTCAGAGCGGACGATCTGGACGTGTGTCCATCAGAAAGAGTAAATTTGTAATATTGGATATCATGAACTGATATATATATATGATGACTTTGGAACATTATTAAGGTAAATACATTGTTTGTTCTCTACCAAAATCTTTCATTTGCTGACTGTGCATGTCAGTAGTTAGTGCCTTCAGTAGTGAGAATATTTTATTTAGCTGGCAGTATTGGCGCTCGCTGCATTGCAGTAGTTAGAGTAACGAAGATTTTTGTGAGGTAGGTGATTCATGAAAGATATAGGTTGTTGTTAGTCAGGGCCATTCTTTTGTAGGGATTGTTGAAAGTCAGATTGCGTTGCGCTAGAAATATTGTGTGTCAGTTTAGTGTTGATGAGAATAGGTAAAGAGCGGAATGTCTGAGTACGTTCAATTCTGCTCAGCTGTTTGAAAATCAAATAATGTAAGAGGTTTATCAGCACAGTAATTCATTAATTTTTCAAAGGGGACGTTTCATAAAATGAAACAGTTTTCTGCGTCAGTCACATACGCTTTTCGATGGTTCATACCATCATTTTCAGGTGGAGAATTGTATAGTTGTGTAGGTGGTATTAATGAACAGCACAGACGCCTTTCCACAGAAGCACACCAACTGCGAGACAGGTTATGTTGCCTCTTTTGCTGGTAAAAAAAAACTATGTTCTTGGAAAAGGCTCTGTTAAAGTTACAAACATGAATTTGTGAGAGTAAAGTGTAGTTACGAGGGAAGCAAGGTAGGAAAAAGACTGCGTACTGATGCTTGTTGCAAACACAGTAAGGTAGTTGTAGAAACGATTGGTATTGTAGTTGTAAATTGTCGTAGCTGTGTTGGGAAAGAACCAGAGCTCCAAGCCCTAATAGAAAGCACTGAAGCTCGAATAGTTGTAGGTACAGAGAGCTGGCTAAAGCCGGAAATAAGTTCAGCCGAAATTTTTTCAAACGGTCTAACAGTGTTCAGAAAGGATGGATTAAATACAGTTGGTGGTGGAGTATTTATTGCTGTCAGAGGTAGTTTGCCTTGTAGCGAAATTGAAGAAGATAGTTCGTGTGAAATAGTATGGGTAGAGGTTATACCTGACAATCGGACTAAACTATTAATTGGATCGTTTTACGGACCCCACGACTCAGAAAATATAGTTGCTGAACAGTTCAAAGAAAACTTTCTCATTTCAAATAAGTACCCCGCTCATACAATTATAGTCGGTAGTGACTTTAATCTATCCTCGATATGCTGGAAAAATCACACGTTTAAAGCTGGCGGCATGCATAAATCGCCATCCGAAATTGTACTGAATGCCTTCTCAGAAAATTATTTTGAACAATTAGTTCATGAGCCCTCTCGAAGCGTAAATGGTTGCGAAAGCGTACTTAACCTTTTAGCAACAAATAATCCCGGACAAATAGTGAGTATTGTGACGAATACAGGGATTAGCGACCACAAGCCAGTTGTTTCTAGGCTGAATACCGTAAAACCTACAACCATCAAAAAGAATCGCAAAGTATATCTATTTAAAAAAGCTGATAAAAATGCTCTTAACGCCTTTTTAAGAGACAGTCTTCACTCCTTCCGATCTGATCATACACATAAATTAATAAGTGATGGTACTGATCCCCCGTGGTACACAAAACGGGCCAGATCCTTGTTGCAGAAGCAACGAAAAAAGCATGCCAAAATTAAAAGAACGCAAAATCCCCAAGATTGGCAAAGTTTTACAGAAGTTCGAAATATGGTGCATACTTCTATGCGAGATGCTTTTAATAATTTCCACAACGAAATTCTGTCTCGAAATCTGGCAGAAAACCCAAAACGATTCTGGTTATACATAAAGCACAACAGTGGCAAGACGCAATCAATACCTTCACTGCGCGATAACAACGGTGAAGTCATTGATGACAGTGCCACTAAAGCAGAGTTATTAAACATGGTTTTCCGAAACTCCTTCACCAAAGACGACGAAGTAAATATGCCTGAATTCCAATCAAGAACAACTACCAAGATGAGAAACATAGAAGTACATATCCTCGGAGTAACGAAGCAGCTTAAATCACTTAGTAAAGGCAAGGCCTCCGGTCCAGATTGTATACCAGTCATGTTCCTCTCAGAGTATGCTGATAAAATAGCTCCATATTTAGCAGTTATACAGGGTGGTCCAATTGATAGTGACCGGGCCAATAGCTGTATGGCTATTGTGATCAAAATGCCCAACGGGCGTGTGCCATGTATGTTGCTCGGTATCCTGGACATCATCATCCAAGTGTCCGGACCGTTCGCAGGATAGTTACGTTATTTAAAGAAACAGGAAGTGTTCAGCCACAAGTGAAACGTCAACCACAACCTGCAAGAAATGATGATGCCCAAATAGGTGTTTTAGCTGCTGTCGCGGCTAATCCGCACATCAGTAGCAGACAAATTGCGCAAGAATCGGGAATCTCAAAAACGTCGGTGTTGAGAATGCTACATCAACATCGATTACATGGCGAGGACTTTGAACGCCGTGTACAGTTCTGGCACTGGGCACAAGAGAAATTACAGGACAATGACAGATTTTTTGCACGCGTTCTATTTAGCAACGAAGCGTCATTCACCAACAGCGGTAACGTAAACCGGCATAATATGCACTACTGGGCAACGGAAAATCCACGATGGCTGCGACAAGTGGAACATCAGCGACCTTTGCGGGTTAATGTATGGTGCGACATTATGGGAGGAAGGATAATTGGCCCCCATTTTATCGATGGCAATCTAAATCGTGCAATGTATGCTGATTTCCTACGTAATGTTCTACCGATGTTACTACAAGATGTTTCACTTCATGACAGAATGGCGATGTACTTCCAACATGATGAATGTCCGCCACATAGCTCGCGTGCGGTTGAAGCGGTATTGAACACTGTGTTTCATGACAGGTAGATTGGTCCTGGAAGCACCATACCATGGCCCGCACGTTCACCGGATCTGACGTCCACATATTTCTTTCTGTGGGTAAAGTTGAAGGATATTTACTATCGTGATCCACCGACAACGCCTGACAACATGCGTCAGCGCATTGTCAATGCATGTGCGAACATTACGGAAGGCAAACTACTCGCTGTTGAGAGGAATGTCGTTACACGTATTGCCAAATGCATTGAGGTTGACGAACATAATTTTGAGCATTTATTGCATTAATGTGGTGTTTACAAGTAATCACGCTGTAACAGCATGCGTTCTCAGAAATGATAAGTTCACAAAGGTACATGTATCACAGTGGAACAACCGAAATAAAATGTTCAAACGTACCTACGTTCTGTATTTTAATTTAAAAAACCTACCTGTTACCAACTGTTCGTCTAAAATTGTGAGCCATACGTTTGAGACTATTACAGCGCCATCTACCACAAAGCGAAAAAAGTGGTCCAACTAAAACATTCATATTTCTTTACGTACTACACGAATATGTAATAAAAATGGGGGTTCCTATTTAAAAAGAACGAAGCTGATATCCGTTTGACCTACGGCAGCGCCATCTAGCGGGCCAACCATAGCGCCATCTGATTTCCCCCTTCAAGCTAGGCAAGTTTCGTTCTTTGTAGTTTTTTCGTTTGACGCTTATTCCGTGAGATATTTGGCCCGGTCACGATCAATGGACCGCCCTGTATACAACCACTCTCTCATAGAAAGATCCGTACCTAAAGGCTAGAAAACTGCTGGAAATGGAAATGAGCGTTTGGCGTCATTGGCCGGGAGGCCCCCCGCGGGGCAGGTCCGGCCGCCTTGGCGCAGGTCTTATTACATTCGGCGCCACATTGGGCGACCTGCACGCCGGATGGGGATGAAATGATGATGAACACAACACAACACCCAGTCCCTGAGCGGAGAAAATCTCCGACCCAGCCGGGAATCGAACCCGGGCCCGGAGGACGGCAATCCGTCACGCTGACCACTCAGCTACTGGGGCGGACTAGAAAACTGCTGAAGTCACACCAATACCCAAAAAGGGAAGTAGGAGTGATCCTCTGAATTATAGGCCTTTAGCACTAACGTCGATTTGCAGTAGGGTTTTGGAACATTTACTGCATTCGAACATTATGAAGTACCTCGAAGAAAACGATATATTGACACGTAGTCAGCACGGTTTCAGAAAATATCGTTCTTGTGAAACACAACTAACTCTTTATACTCACGAAGTAATAAGTGCTATCGACAGGGGATGTCAAATTGATTGCATGTTTTTAGATTTCCAGAAGTCTTTCGACACCGTTCCTCACAAGCGTCTTCTAACCAAACTACGTGCCTACAGAGTATCGCATCAGTTATGCGATTGGATTCGTGATTTCCTGTCAGAAAAGTCACAATTCGAAGTAATAGACAGAAAGTAATCGAGTAAAACAGAAGTAATATCCGGTGTTCTCCAAGGAAGTGTTATAGGCCCTCTATTGTTCCTGATCTATATTAACGACATAGGAGACAATCTGAGTAGGCGTCTTAGATTGATCATACAATGTAAGCTTTCACGACCGGTATTGTCTTCACTTAAAACTTCCGGACTGATATGCCGTGGTCGAAGTATAAAACTCTCCCCTGACGTTTCGTCTCCGACTGCGGGAGACATCCTCGGAGGTACAGCGGTGAACCACTGTACCTCCGAGGATGTCTCCAGTAGTCGGAGACGAAACGTCTTAGATTGTTTGCAGATGATGCTGTCATTTACCGTGTTGTAAAGTCATCAGATGATCAAAACGACTTTCCAAACTATTTATACAAGATATCTGTATGGTGCGAAAAGTGGCAATTGACCCTGAATAAGGAAAAGTGTGCAGTTGTTACTCACATGAGTACTAAAAGAAATCAACTAAATTTCGATTACGCGATAAGTCACACCAATGTGAAGGCTGTAAATTCAACTAAATACTTAGGGATTACAAATAACATAAATTGGAACGATCTCATAGATAATATTGTGGGTATAGCAAACCAAAGACTGCGATTCATCGGTAGAACACTTAGAAGGTGCAACAGGTCTACTAAAGACACTGCTTACACCACGCTTGTCCGCCCTATTCTGGAGTATTGCTGTGCGGTGTGGGATCCGCATCAGATGGGACTGACAGATGACACCGAAAACGTACAAAGAAGGGCAGCTCGTTTTGTATTATCGCGAAATAGGGGAGATAGTGCCACAGACATGATACATGAATTGGAGTGGCAATCATTAAAACAAAGGCGTTTTTCGTTGCGACGGGATCTTCTCATGAAATTTCAATCACCAGTTTTCTCCTCCGATTGCGAAAACATTCTGTTGGAACCCAGCTATATAGGGAGAAATGATCATCACGATAAAATAAGAGAAATCAGGGCTCGCGCGCAAAATTTAAGTGTACGTCCCTCGTGCCGTTCGGGAGTGGAACGGTAGAGAGACAGGTTGAAGGTGGTTCATTGAACCCTCTGCCAGGCACTTTATTGTGAATAGCAGAGTAATCACGTGGATGTAGATGATCTCCACTGTACTTTGTGTTTACAAGGCCGCTTCAGAGATGCTATACATATCAGACATACAATGAGGTGACAAAACTAATGGCATACCTCCTAATATCGTGTGGGACCTCGTTTTGCCCAGCGTAATGCAGCAACTCGCGTGGCATGAACTCAGAGAGTCGTCGGAAGTCCCTTGCAGAAAAATTGAGCCATGCTGCTTTTATAGTTGTCCACAGCTGCGAAAGTGTTCCCGGTGCAGGATTTTGTGCACAAACTCATCTGTCGATTACGTTCCAGAAATGTTCGATGGGATTCATATCGGGCTATATGGATGGCCAAATCATTCGCTCGAAATGTGCAGAATTTTTTTCAGTCTGTAGCCTCCCCCTCACTTATCGACCTTAATGACAGTGAAAAATTAAACCGCGTGCACCTAATGGAAATTTGGGAAAAAGCAATCGTCACCGAAGTTAATTTGTCGATAAAGAGGGAGGAAAGGGTTACATCTAAATGAAAGGAAAAATGCAAATGAAATTGGTGGAAATTAATTTTGAGAAAAGAGTAAAATTAATAAAGAAAGCAAGTGTGCGGTCGTTACGTTAACAATTAATCGGCGTTAATTAGATATTTGAGATTTGGGGAAAATTACGGTCGCCAGTCCTATGGACAACTACTACAATAACTGAAAATGAAAGATTAATGCACATATATTTAGCACTAAAAGTGTGGCAACTGAAGGGTGACATGTGCTGTCTGAAAAGTGAATGTTTGTCAGAAGTAATAAATTTCGCTACACTCTGACTTAATTTAGCAAAAGAATTAATAAAACCAGAGAATTGAAAGTTAATTTAGTGACTGAAATTAATAGTGAACTTTGTTTCTGAAGCACTACGAAATTCAATAAAGTAAGGTTAGTCTTGGGCTACCTCAACAATCATTTCAAAAGTTACATCTACGCAATTTAGAAATAAGAGATTTAACTTTGAACTTGAATTAAATGATTCTGAACAATTAACAGTAGTAAAATTTAGTACATACCAAGCTGAGCTGCAGTCACAGGTAAGCTAAAATATGGTAACAAAACTCGCACTCTTAATTTGTGCTTGTGTAATCTAAATATTGTAGTCAGCTATGAATACTTTAACTGAACTTTGAAATTAAAGCAGTGAAATGGAATGATATTACTTTAATGCTGGCGTTTGAATTTCAACGACACTCGGGTTCATTCCGGAAAAGGAAGGGACCCTGCTTGGTAATTCAATTGGGACAATGAGCAACAAAGGTTCATGCTAAGATGCTGTAATTTGCTAATAGAATAGTTTGAAAAGCTGAGGTCTGCCATACAGTTCTAAAACTTTACGTGCTTCCAGTCTTCCTTGTTGGTTGATTGAAGGTTTGAAGCCGTCGATCGAGGAGGTGGCGACAGCCACTCATTGTCGGCCGTCGCTGTTGAAGAAGCTGAATGTTGGCGCGCCTTCTTCTCGACACTGTCACCAGGCGAAACGGGCTCTTGATGTGCACCAGCTAATGCTTCTCGTCCGCGACACCGTGTCAGAAACTATCATAGCAAGTCGAGCGCAATTACATGCTGCCAAACCCCGAAAGCGCGGCAACTCGCGGGAGCGTCACACAAGACCCCTCTCCACCGCCCTACTCCAGCCAGACTCTCTCTGCTCGCGCTCCATGCGGCCGAGTTAACACTACCAAAGCTCCTACACACTTTGGTTCTCCACACGACCTATCGATGTAATCGTTCGATAGCATAGTTTTCCTTAGGACAGACTCAGCGTAAAAATACAAATAATATTTACAAAACAAACCAATTATAGATCGACATATATATATATATATATATAGTAAAACAATTACAATATATAAAGACACAGGAATGTCATATCTTCAGGTAACAAATTAAGGAAAAAAATTTATAGTACAATAGATGGAAATAGGAGGATATGCATTTCTGGCGTTACAAGTCCAATCACGAGCAGTCGTGGCCCATTGACATGCAATGTCATCCATAAAAATTCTATCTTTGTTTGGAAACATGAAGTTCATGACCAGCTGCAAATGGTCTCCAATATTTCCAGTTACTGATTGGTTCAGTTGGACCACAGAACCCGTCCACTCCATGTATATCTACATCTACGTGATTACTCTGCTATTCACAATAAAGTGCCTGGCAGAGGGTTCAATGAACCACCTTCAACCTGTCTCTCTACCGTTCCACTCCCGAACGGCACGCGGGACGTACACTTAAATTTTGCGTGCGAGCCCTGATTTCTCTTATTTTATAGTGATGATCATTTCTCCCTATATAGCTGGGTTCCAACAGAATGTTTTCGCAATCGGAGGAGAAAACTGGTGATTGAAATTTCATGAGAAGATCCCGTCGCAACGAAAAACGCCTTTGTTTTAATGATTGCCACTCCAATTCATGTATCATGTCTGTGGCACTGGCACTATCTTCCCTATTTCGTGATAATACAAAACGAGCTGCCCTTCTTTGTACGTTTTCGGTGTCATCCGTCAGTCCCATCTGATGCGGACCCCACACCGCACAGCAATACTCCAGAATAGGGCGGACAAGCGTGGTGTAAGCAGTGTCTTTAGTAGACCTGTTGCACCTTCTAAGTGTTCTACCGATGAATCGCAGTCTTTGGTTTGCTATACCCACAATATTATCTATGTGATCGTTCCAATTTAGGTTATTTGTAATTGTAAGCACAGCCCACACCACTATGGAGCCACCACCAACTTGCTTGTTGACAACTTGAATCCACGGTTTCGTAGGGTCTGCGCCGCACTCCAACCCTACCAATCAGCTGTTATCAACTGAAATATGGACTCATCTGACCAGGCCACGATTTTCCAATCGTCTAGGATCACGAGTCCAGAAGAGGCACTGAATGGATGTCGTGCTATTAGCAAATGCACTCGCGTCGGTCTCTGCAGGCAGAGCCCATTAACGCAAAATTTCACCACACTGTACTAATGGATACGTTCATCGTACGTCCCACATTGATTTCTGCGGATATTCCACATAGCGTTGCTTGTCTGTTAGCACTGACAACTCTACACAAACGCCGCTGCTCTCGGTCGTTCAGAGAAGGCCGTTGGCCACTGCTTTGTCCGTGGTGAGAGGTTATGCCTGAAATGTGATATTATCGGCCACTCTTGACACTATTGCTCTCGGAATATTTAATTCCGTAACGATTTCCGAAGTGAAATGATTTAATGTCCCATTCCGCGTTCAGAGTTTGTTAATTCCCTTTCGTAAGGCCATAATCACGTCGGGAACCTTTTCACATGAATCACCCGAGTACAAATGACAGCTCCTCCAATGCACTGCCCTTTTATACGAGGGTTGAATGAAAAGTAATGCCTCCACCTTCGTTAATTGGGTTTGGATGGGGGTATTTTAATAAATCAAATGCAGAAATAATCCTTAGAATGTGATATTTAGTTACCAATATTCACTTGTCCACATAATCACCAGCCATCTGGATACATTTCTGCCAACGAGCAACAAGTTTTCTGAAGCCGTCACGGAAGAAATCGACACTCTTGTTTCCGCAACCACAGTCCCACAGTTCTCTCAACGTCTTCATCAGAAGCTTAATGATGTCCCCGCAGATCGTCTTTCATTATCGAGAACAGATGGAAGTCAAACGGTGCTACATCTGGATTGAATGGATGATGCCGTACAGTGGTGAGAGTCAGTCTCTGAAGTTCTGCTGTGGTGGTACGTGAAGTGTGTGGTTTGGCATTGTCATCTGCAGGAAATGTGACCCAAAACGTTCTTGTAAAAAGCCAACTGTGCTTGCAGTTTCTCTGTGAGTGATACGACGATCGTCCTCAATCAATTTGTCCACATTTTGCTTGTGAAACTGGGTGGTTGCTGTCACAGGAAGTGCAACTCTTTGTTTGTCACGCAGGTCAGATGTTCCCGCCTCAACATCTTCAAACTTACTCGACCAACGACGCACAGTACTCACATCAACACAATCACCGTAAACTGATTTCATTGTCTGATGAATCTCCTTTTGGGTGACACCTTCTGCTGTCAAGAATTCAATGATTGCACGTTGCTCAAATCGCATTGACCGACCGCCTGCTCAGGGTTCCATACACTGTAACAACACGTCTATCTACATCTACATCTATATGGATACTCTGCAAATCACATTTAAGTGCCTGGCAGAGGGTTCATCGAACCACCTTCACAATTCTCTATTATTCCAATCTCGTGCAGCGCGCGGAAAGAACGAACACCTATATCTCTCCGTACGAGCTCTGATTTCCCTTATTTTATCGTGGTGATCGTTTCCCCCTATGTAGGTCGGTGTCAACAAAATATTTTCGCATTCGGAGGAGAAAGTTGATGATTGGAATTTCGTGAGAAGATTCTGTCGCAACGAAAAACGCCTTTCTTTTAATGATGTCCAGCCCAAATCCTGTATCATTTCTGTGACGCTCTCTCCCATATTTCCCGATAATACAAAATGTGCTGCCCTTCTTTGAACTTTTTCGATGTACTCCGTCAGTCCTATCTGGTAAGGATCCCACACTGAGCAGCAGTATTCTAAAAGAGGACAGACTAGCGTAATGTAGGCAGTCTCCTTAGTAGAACAGTTACATTTTTTAAGTTTCCTGCCAATAAAACGCAGTCTTTGGTTAGCCTTCCCCACAACATTTTCTATGTGTTCCTTCCAATTTAAGTTGTTCGTAATTGTAATACCTAGGTATTTAGTTGAATTTACGGCTTTTAGATTAGACTGATTTATCGTGTAACCGAAGTTTAACGAATTCCTTTTAGATCTCATGTGGATGACCTCACACTTTTCGTTATTTAGGGTCAACTGACACCATTGAGATATCTTTAATAAATCGTTTTGCAATTTGTTTTGATCTTCTCATGACTTTATTAGCCGATAAGCGACAGCGTCATCTGCAAACAATCTAAGACGGCTGCTCAGATTGTCTCCCAAATCGTTTATTTAGATAAGGAACAGCAAAGGGTCTGTAACACCTTGGAGAACGCCAGAAATTGCTTGTTTTGTGTGTGTGTGTGTGAAATCTTATGGGACTTAACTGCTAAGGTCATCAGTCCCTAAGCTTACACACTACTTAACCTAAATTATCCTAAGGACAAACACACACACCCATGCCCGAGGGAGGACTCTAACCTCCGCCGGGACCAGCCGTCACTTCTGTTTTACTCGGTAACTTTCCGTCAATTACTACTTTCAGTGCTAAGGCTTCGCGCCAACTGGAGCTGTAGAGAAAAGGCTACGGAACAAGCCAATACCTGTCGCATATCAATGCTGCCAACTGTTGAAGAGTTACGAAGGTGGAGGCATTACTTTTCAGTCAACCGTCGTACTTTGAGTACGCGATACTACCGGCATCTGTATTTGTGGTTGTGCTATCCTGGGACTTTGTCATCTCAGCTTATTCTCGCTTAAACTGAGTACAACTGTAGGGTTGCTGGAACTAGGCTGTTCATTATTCTACATGACAATTCTGTTGTTATATTAAATGGTTATCTACATAAATGTGTTTCTCTTTTATTTAAAAAATTGAGTGAGCTGGAACAGTCTTGACATGTGCACGGTTCTATTATTGTATTAAAAGGTTGTAATACAGAAATATATTTTTCTTGGATTTTAAAAATATGATGAGCTATAGCAGACTATGAATGTGTGAACACTTCAGTAATTACAGACTGACAATTATTGAACTATATGAAATAAAATCGTGATAACTTGTGAACGGTTTGCGTTAAGACGTTCAAAATACACGGTTGGCCGCGGGGGCATGGTGGGAATTAGTTTGCACATGCACACGTGCCTTGTTGTCGTCGACCATCTGCGAGTGAAGATGTCACATTATAGCGTGCCTGAGCCTATTGCTCTTATGAAGGCCTACTATGCGAGCAATAACAGCCAAACTGTGGCTCAAAGGAAGTTTGCTACTGAGTTCAAGTGTGCTAACAATCAAGAATTTGATTTGCAAGTTTGAGAGAATGGGTAGTGTTCGTGATGACAGTGTTCGCAATGTCGGTCGTCCAGAAAGGTTGAAAACGCCTGAAAACATCGAGAAGACATGCTCTCTGTTTCAAACCAGCCCCAGGAAATCGATTAGACGAGCTGCACAACAGGTGGGAATCAACCGGGAGACACTGCGACGAATTGTTGTTGAAGACCTGCATCTTTTCCCATCAGCCATTAAGCCCCAGGGCCATGGAACAGCAGTTGTGTTTCACCAACACTATTATCCACAGAATTGACAAACAGGACTTTGCTGTGAATATGGTTTGGTTTAGTGACGAAGTCCACTTTCATTTGGATGGATTTGTTAATAACCAAAGTTGGCGCAATTGGGGGACTGAGAATCGGCATCGCGATCGAGAAGTCTCTTCACCCTCATCAGGTGATTGTGTGGTATGCAATCTCCAGTCATGGAATAATCAGTGCGACATTCCTTGATGGCATGGTGACTGCCGAACGGTACGTGGAGGTTTTGGATCATGATTTCATCCCCATTATCCAAAGTGACTGTGATTTCGACAAGATGTGGTTCATGCAAGACGGAGCTCGAACCCATCGAAGCAGGAGCGTGTTTGATGTCCTGGGGGAGTACTTTGGGAACCGCATTCTGGATCTGGGGTAACCAGATGCCACAGGCATGGGCCTCGATTGGCCGCCATATTCTCCGGATCTGAACACATGTCAGTCCTTTTTGTGCGGCTGTATTAAAGACACTGTGTACAGCAATAACCCCAAAACCATTGCTGAGCTGAAAACAGACATTCAGGAGGTCATCGACAGCATCGATCTTCCGACACTTGAGCGGGTCATACGGAATTTCGCTGTCCATCTGCGCTACATCATCACCAATGAAGGGAGGCATATCGAGCATGTCATAACCTAAATTCGAATATCTGTAGTGACGTTTACATGTTGAATAAAGTGTGTGCACACCGTAGTTTGTAACTAATTTACCTTTTTTTCATATAGTTTAATAATTGTCACTCTATATATTTAAATGCATGTATACAAAATAGATGACAACAGATCATACGTATATATTTTAGGTTAAACTTATTGGGAAATGAAATAAATTGCTGTGCATTGTAATTGTAAGTTATGGAAAAGCCTTAAGTACTTTCTCAAAGCTTTTGAAAACGTTAGTTGAGAGGTGAGCATGGTCATTATTGTACGTGACTAGATTTTCGCCGGGTTCGTTTCTGCGGATACCACGGTGACTGCGACCTGATGATGGACGAAGTTTTAGTTCTAGTATTTTTTTTATTTCCCGTCTCTTCTGCCGGCTATCACTATCATGTTGCGCCGACAACAGGCCATTTTCCTATGTTAGGAAAGATTCGGATTGTTGTTATTCTGAATGACAACAACATTCAAATAGCATTTTCAGTCAATATTCTCATAAAATATCTGTTATTTTTATGGAATTAAAGCTTAAAAGTAATTAAATTTCAAGATTTGGTCACGTGATCGAAAATGCTCTGTTATTGGCTGAAGCTCTGGTGACGTCACAGACTAGGAGTAAGTGGAAGATATAGGTGTGTTACAGCAGTGTCAGTCGAAGTTGCTAAGTTTTTCGCACTTTTTCAGCAAGCAGTTTAGCTATTTCATGATGAAAAAACATTTAAACTTTTAAGTAACAATAGTAAGTAATTTTCCGAACACTGATAGTAGAAACCTTGTGCAAGTTGATGTGTTTATGATCCATCCAATTAGAGGAGCAACGTGTGAAGGACGGACGGTTCAAAACTATGGACTTGCAGATCGTTTTACAAGTTGATTCGTATCTTATATCTAGATTGTCGACTATCACTTATATACTACGATCCAAAGCACAGTAAAATTCTTGGCAAATCTTTAAGCTCATTTCCTCGTATACGACACTACTCAGCACAGGTGTCGTCGGTGTTGGGTTCTGTGGCGTAAGGAATACTCCATCTGCTTATAAAGTAGAGGGTTTTAGGTTCGATTCTTGCGGGGGCGTGAATTTTTTAAAAGTATTAAAAGAAATACGAAAACAGCGTTAGTAAGAAATCATTGCGGTAACTGTTTCGATGGTGGAATACGTTATATATAGCTTCCCATTAATTTTAATCAGAGAAATAGACAATTGAGGATAAATGCTTTTAATTTAATTAAATGCATTTCACTTTTTTTTGGGAAGCGTTGCTAGTGGAAAAGGTATCAGCGCACTTCCACAATACAACAAGGTGTCGGACGCCAGGCTTAGTTTATCTTTATGTAAGATAAGGAAAATTTGAACGATAACAACCTAACTGGCCAGTACGAAGATGGAAAAAAAGGATTGTAAAGTATGTGATCATATTAAGTAGAATCTTGAAGGTGACCTGTGTGAACAGTGATTGCAAATGTAAGCACTTGTAAACAGCAATGATAACTCGACAGTACCATGTTTCTGACCGGTGTGGTGAAGTCTTATAATTGTGATTTGGTTTTCATACGAGAAGACTGTTGAGTCGTTCACAGATAAGTTGAAATACTCCTCCAGACCAGATCTGAACCATCGACCTATAAATAAATACTTATAAATAATTAGAGACTATTGCTCTACCAAATGTGCTATCAAATGATGTGCATAACTTTGGGTATAATGACAGTCAATTGTAGCAATTTTCACTGCGAGTTTAATTTCCTCGAATGATACTGTCCTTCCATGTAACAATGGGAATACATATCTCGAAGGTGAATTAATGTTAACTTCAGAGTGCAAAACAGTTTTAATGAAGTAAGGGAACTTGTGCATCGACTTGGTGGCATTTTGACGGTGCAGTGTAACCGCTTTTTACCATTCTCATTCTTTTGAACACTCAAAAACAATTTTTCAGGAGTTTTTATGGACGTTTTTGTACAATGTGATGCTAAACACCGTTTGGTATCCATTTTTCGACACGTAAATTCCGAAACGAAACATCACTGTGAAAGAGCTTTAAGATAATAGGAGCAGTGAGTTAGCCATTGACGTCTCAGGCATAGCGTGACTCAAATGCAGCGTTTTAGCGGACTTTCAAATTATTTTAATTTCGTTTCCATTAAAAATGTACTGAAATTCAAGAGGAAAGAAAACATGCTATGGGCGTAATATAACATAATTAACCATTTAAGATGATTTCCAGAAAACAGATACCCTATACCAGCACCACCGAGCACCGGGAGTGAGCAGTGTTTTTGGCTCGACTGAGTTAACATCGAGGGAGAGAGTCGCGGGAAATGGACATGTGAAAGCTAAAAATGGAAGTGTTTAACCAGTTATCTCTTGGGGTATATTATTCGGTATGTAATGGTATGCCCACCTACGTGATTCATGTGAATATCCATTGTTAGATTGGACACTAGCATTCGGAATAATTTATACTGCACCTTATTATTTATAATCAGATTCTTACTGAACCATCAAGAACAAACTGAGGCATCATTGGCATAAACGGACTTTATTTCGTGAATTATGTAAGTGTGAGTGAGAACAACATAGGCTTATTCTGTTGTTTGAAGATTAATAAACTATGTCAACGGACATGCAGAGGATCGGTGTCAATCACTGGTTATTAGTTTTGTGTAGCAGCTACTTACAGCACGTCGGGGGCAGTAGTCACACGATTATTTGCTAGGCGTGATATGTTTGGATCTCCTTTCGAAAGACCAGATTGCTTTCAAATAAAATGAACTGCGGTGGTTCGGAACAGGAGGGAGAGCTTAAAGTGTGTGTGTGTGTGTGTGTTTATATTGTCCTTTTGGCGAAAACTGAGTTATCAGTGAGATGTTGTTCCTTCGATACGTGCCTAAACCATTGCTGACGTTAGACTGGTAGCAGGCCGGTTTGCACACAGGCCAGGTGGGCCCGACCCTATGGCGCAGAGAGACATCGATCGGCACTGGTATGTCAAGTAGACTTGCTCACAAAAAAATGCATGTAACGCAATTGAAGCTCTCAAGTGCTGAAAGCTGGCAAAAATGATGAATCGTTACCGGATAGCACTGCCGACAAATTCTTCCGGCTGGGTCAATGGCTCTCTCTCTCTCTCTCTCTCTCTTTTGTCTTCTGACTGGTTTGATGCAGCTCGCCACGAATTCCTCTCCTGTGTCAACCTCATCATCTCAGAGTAGCACTTTCAACTTATGTCCTCAATTACTTGCTGTATGTACAGACAATCATTATAGGACATACCACCCTCTGTATCCATCTCCCATCCCCCACGAGGATCCTCTATGACCTCATACCCTTCCCATATCTCCTACTTTTCCTTGAACACATCCTTATCCTTTACACCAACCACCACCCCACCATCTTGGTCCCCCTCACCCCTTGGTGTCTCCTTTACTCTCCACTCCCCACCTGGTGCCGTGCCTTTACCAATGTGTCCCATCCTCTCTCCATCTCCACATTCTCCACCTCCTCTCCCAAAGGAATGTCCATTGTGTCCCCATCCCAGATGATGTGCTTTGCCCCAATATTTATTCTTCCTTCCAACCCTGACCCACCCCTTCCCCTCTCCTTCTCCCTTGGGCTCTCTCCCCTTCCCCTCCCCCTCTTCTGTTTCCTCTCTGCTATCCCCTTGTCCTCCCTTCATCCTTCCTAGTCCTTGCTCTCCCCCCTGGGCTGCTCCCTCTCCACCCCCGCCCTCCCTGTCTCCTGCCCTTTGGTGTGCTATTGGCTCCCGCCTTCTGCCCCTTCCTGCGCCCTTCCTCTGCTGCCCCCCCCCCTGCTATCTTTCCTCACTCCCTCCTCACTCCCCTCCCTTGGCTGGTCCTTCCAACTTTAATCCAGTTACATTGTTGTGTTTTGGCACTGACCATGTATGTAACATCAGTACAGTGTGTGTTGAGTGTCGTCATCCTGTGTGGCTCTCATTACTGTGAATGCCGCTTTTAATTGTGCTCCTCGTGCCGCCAGTTTTTATATGCTATGTCTTCATCGAATATCATTTTAATTATATGTGGATTTTACGTAAACGTGCCTTGTGAGACTATCGTTTTTTGTATGTTTTAATGCCTATTGTTCCCCCCCCCCCCCCAATGTGGAAACGTGATCTTTCATCCTCGTATTTTATGTATGTATAGTACTTCTGTATTGTTTTGCCAGTCGGAGTGGCCGAGCGGTTCTAGGCGCTACAGTCTGGAACCGCGCGACCGCTACGGACTCAGGTTCGAATCCTGCCTCGGGCATGGATGTGTGTGGTGTCCTTAGGGTAGTTAGGTTTTAGTAGTTCTAGGGGACTGAAGACCTCAGAAGTAAAGTCACATAGTGCTTATAGCCATTTGAGCCATTTTTGTTGTCTTGTGTAGTCTCTTGGCTGAAGAGCGGCGTATTGATCTGTTGCCAGCCCACTCCTGCCCACATGGAGCAGTGGTATGAAATAACAATAAAGGGCAAAAATGCTGTATGTTTTCCAATCTCTGTCTTCCCCTATAGTTTTTACCCTTGCAGCTCCCTCTAGTACAGTGTTTCCCAACCGGAGGATAATTACCCTCTGAGGGTTAAAAACGAAAGGGTTCAGTTGTATTTCGGTCATGAACCTAAATTATTTTTAAAAGACTATTATTGTTATCATTACTTCGAAAAGCTGTCGCACTAATTACATACGTTACCAATAATTAAATAATTTTTTAAAATAAAAGCAATAACACGCGACACAGTGTGGCAGAGACAACACCTAGTGAAACGAATTTATAGACATAATCTTCCTCACAAGGTCCACCCACTACATGCACACTTGGACTTTGTACAGTGCGCCTATGACAGTAAAACTGAGACTTATTTATTACATCATATATGCTTAAATATCTCATGAAAATGTCTTCTCCAAGTTGTAGGTAGTTCCAGCAATAGACCATAAATTGCTTCATTCCTCACTTCGCAACAATAAACGAACTAGTTGACAGCAAAACACAACAGTAACTATGTACTGGCTAATAAACTGCTGTAGAGCCTAAACTGTATTATTGTTATTATTAGCGGCAGTGCTGAGACACAAATCATTTTCAGCTTGAAGTCTTCCAATTTCTGGTAGTTCAGAAGTCAGGAGTCCAGCAATCAAGTCAGGTACTAACAGTAGGCCTCAGTGTAGTGCAAACATTTTAAGGTAGTTGACTGTTAGGCCTGGTAATCAACTGGTAAAGCGCACGCCTGGAAACGGGAAGGTTGCGGGATCGAATACTGATCACACCACAAATTTTTCATTCTGTGTTTTAACTTAGCCTTTAACGATATAATGAATCGCCAGAAATGACATGTGCTTCGGATTCCAAGTTAAAATGTAGGTGCCATTTTCCCAGATGGATAACTGAGGTAGGTTAGGAACACGCAATTCGTCGAAGTGGCGTCCAACTGAAAGACGTTCTAGCTATTGAGCCACACGAAATTATTTTTATATTAAATGCCGTGCAAGGTGTGGGTGAAGTAAGCGTCGCTAGGAAGAGGAGTGGCGCAAAGGAAGCATGTTTTGTAACGAATATCTGCCCTCAATGTGGATAAGTTAACTTTCTTTTCCGAGAAGGAGTTGTAGGTAGCACTAGCGATTATTTGCTTTGCCATTAAAAAAAAAATGTTGTTCGAAATAAGCAGTACTAGCTGTCTCAATGAAGCATTAGTTCATAGTTTAATAAAAACACCCACAAAGATAAATATCATTTATGTTTCGTCATTTTAAAAATGAGTGTCCAAAGAAAATCCTTTTCCAGTATAAAGTATCATTAGGTGTCATTGTTGACAATGGTGGAGGGAGCGGAGGGGTAGGGGTGGGAGGTGGTAGATACTAGCTAACATCTGATTGAACTCGAGGGTAATGATCTCAGAAAGGTTGGGGACCACTGCTGCAGCACCATGGAGGTCATTCCCTGGTGTCTTAATACTGTAAATGTCTTACCATCCTGTGCCTTCTTCTTGTCGCTGGTTTCCATATATTTGTCTCCTCCCTTATCCGGAGAACCTCTCTATTCCTTACTTTATCAGTCCACTCAATTTTCAACTTTCTTCGGTAGCACCAAATCTCAAATGCTTCGATTCTCTTCTATTTAGGTTTTCCCACAGTCCATGCTACGCTATCATCCAATGATGCGCTCCAGATGCACATTCTCAGAAATTTATTCCTCAAAATAAGCCCTATGTTTGATACTAGTAGATACCTTTAGGCCAGGAATGCCCGTTTTGCCAGTGCTCGTCTGCTTTTGATGTCCTCGTTGCTCCGTTCGTCATGGATTATTTTGCCGCCTAGGTAGCAAAAAATGGTTCAAATGGCTCTGAGCACTATGGGACTTAACATCTATGGTCATCAGTCCCCTAGAACTACTTAAACCTAACTAACCTAAGGACAGCACACAACACCCAGTCATCACGAGGCAAAGAAAATCCCTAACCACGCCGGGAATCGAACACGGGAACCCGGGCGCGGGAAGCGAGAGCGCTACCGCACGACCACGAGCTGCGGACCCTAGGTAGCAGAATTTCTTTACTTCATCTACTTCGTGATCGCTAATTCTGATGTTAAGTTTCTCGCTGTTCTCATTTCTGGTACTTCTCATTATTTTCGTCTTTCTTCGATTTACTCCAATCCATACTCTATATTTTTTAAAGACACAGTCCCAGCAGCAAGACGCAGGGGCGACCATCCGTGTCTCCTCATCCAACATTCTGTGACTTTCAATAAGACATTCCTCCGGCACTGCAGATTTCTCAGGCTGCAACAATCGTGTGTGGAGATGGCGCTCAGTACATCCGTCGTAAATGGTGCGAATTATTTGGCCAATAACTTCCTACAATGGCAACGGATTTTGTGAACGCTTTCTCAATCCTAGGTCATCTTTCACCGAGCCAAACAGAACTCTAATCTTGGCTGACGGACGAAATACACTTTCGATGTTATCTCATTTCAAAATCCACTCTACTTTTGAAAATATGGATCAAATGGCTCTGAGCACGATGGGGCTTAACTTCTGAGCTCATCAGTCCCCTAGAACTTAGAACTACTTAAACCTAACTAACCTAGGGACATCACACACATCCATGCCCGAGGCAGGATTCGAACCTGCGACCGTAGCGGTCACGCGGTTCCAGACTGTAGCGCCTAGAACCGCTCGGCCACCCCGGCCGGCTCTACCTTTGGAGATGTGCCTCCAACATAAGGTAGGAAAGGCATCTTCTACTGGTTTTGGCGAAGGTTCGCACTTGAAGGCACGACGGATCTGTTTGTCTGTGCAGCCATTCAGCTTGAACATAACCTTAAGGTCTTCCAGCTCTTGGTGTCAAGTTTTCTGCGTCTGAGATGGCGTAAGCTCTCTTTGTCAGCATCCTCAGGAACCCCATGGATGACAACTCGTTGCATGTAGATTCCAGTTCGTATGTCTAGCCCCTTAGTTGAGTTGTCGGCGCGTCTGACTGCCATGCAGCGGACCCGGGTTCGATTCACGGCCGGGTCGGAGAGTTTCTTCGCTCGGGGACTGGGTGTTGTGTTGCCCTCTTCGTCATCTGAATGCAACTCGGCGGCCGTTTCTCTAGGTGGGGACTTCCAGCCATCAATGCCATACGATCATTTCGTTTCACCAGTCCGTGTGTGTCGGCTATCGATAACTGCTGAATCCTATTTTCCTATCGTCCTTTCTGTACACCAATTCTTCAGGAAATGGAAGCTTTCCATCCGTTTCCATCTCTACTGTTAAATTCATGATGATATGAAGGTAATTAAAATGAAACCGTTCAGAGCGCCCATTCCGTGTGGCAACACTTAAAGATATCGTCTACGTACCTCCAGAAACTGTTCGGACGAGGTAAGCAAACAGCTTTCTCATCTGGAGATGACGGTCATGTGCACGGCGGATATATTGTGTCCATATTATTGCATGATCCGACTGCAGCCAAAATACCATTAGTAACACGCCTGGAAACTTACGCAGTCACATCATGTTTGGTTCATTGTTGTGTTCAGTTGCAGGGCGATTGTTAAAGACGCTCACCGTAACTGAACTACAGTTCTATTTCGCATCGATTCGTGTACAAGTTGACAGTGCTTTTGTCAGTCGTCATCATTGCTCATTTTAGCTATTATTCTGTTTTTAAAAGTAATTTATCGAATTCGACGCTAAGTGGTGCACAAAATAGGAAAGGAACTACTGAACGCCGGCCGGGGTGGCCGAGCGGTTCTAGGCGCTACAGCCTGGAACCGCGCGACCGCTACGGTCGCAGGTTCGAATCCTGCCTCGGGCATAGATGTGTGCGATGTCCTTAGGTTAGTTAGGTTTAAGTAGTTCTAAATTCTAGGGGACTGATGGCGTCAGAAGTTAAGTCCCACAGTGCTCAGAGCCATTTGAACCATTTGAACTACTGAACGAAAAAAGCAAGATGTCTTTCAAGCTAAAAGATTTAGTGAATATTTTCCTAACTGTGAAATTGCAATTTTGAGCCACCCAACTGGTAATAGTAACATTAACAGTCAAGGTGAAATTTTAACACCGTTTAATGACAGCATAGACAGCAGTGTAATGTGTGGCGACAGTGGTAGTAGAATTAGGAATGGAAGCGAGTTGATGTTGATGAGGAGACATGAAATACAGGGCCTTGTGACGGTAACTTGGAGGTTCTAACATTTGGAAACAAGTAAATAAAAGAGCATTTGTAGACTTAGAGAAAGCTTTTGACAATGTTGACTGGAATACTCTCTTTCAAATTCTAAAGGTGGCAGGGGTAAAATACAGGGAGCGAAAGGCTATTTACAATTTGTACAGAAACCAGATGGCAGTTATAAGAGTCGAGGGGCATGAAAGGGAAGCAGTGGTTGGGAAGGGAGTAAGACAGGGTTGTAGCCTCTCCCTGATGTTATTCAATCTGTATATTGAGCAAGCAGTAAAGGAAACAAAAGAAAAATTCGGAGTAGGTATTAAAATCCATGGAGAAGAAATAATAACCTTGAGGTTCGCCGATGACATTGTAATTCTGTCAGAGACAGCAAAGGACCTGGAAGTGCAGTTGAACGGAATGGACAGTGTCTTGAAAGGATATAAGATGAACATCAACAAAAGCAAAACGAGGATAATGGAATGTAGTCGAATTAAGTCGGGTGATGCTGAGGGAACTAGATTAGGAAATGAGACACTTAAAGTAGTAAAGGAGTTTTGCTATTTGGGGAGGAAAATAACTGATGATGGTCGAAGTAGAGAGGACATAAAATGTAGACTGGCAATGGCAAGGAAAGCGTTTCTGAAGAAGAGAAATTTGCTAACATCGAGTATAGATTTAAGTGTCAGGAAGTCATTTCTGAAAGTATTTGTATGGAGTGTAGCCATGTATGGAAGTGAAACATGGACGGTAAATAGTTTGGACAAGAAGAGAATAGAAGCTTTCGAAATGTGGTGCTACAGAAGAATGCTGAAGATTAGATGGGTAGATCACATAACTAATGAGGAAGTATTGAATAGGATTGGGGAGAAGAGAAGTTTGTGGCACAACTTGACCAGAAGAAGGGATCGGTTAGTAGGACATGTTCTGAGGTATCAAGCGATCACCAATTTAGTATTGGAGGGCAGCGTGGAGGATAAAAATCGTAGGGGGAGACCAAGAGATAAATACACTAAGCAGATTCAGAAGGATGTAGGTTGCAGTAGGTACTGGGAGATGAAGAAACTTGCACAGGATAGAGTAGCATGGAGGGCTGCATCAAACCAGTCTCAGGACTGAAGACCACAACAACAACAACAACATGTGTGTGGTTACAATTAAAGTGCAGTTACTCACGGAGATCCAGTGAGGGCTGTAATTACCGTATGCCAGCGAAACTTGACAGATATGCTAATGGGTTAACATGGAAGCGATTTGAGGGAAACAAATAGTTCCAATTTTGGCACCAGGTGCAAATCTGGCGCTGTACACTATTTGTATAACGGTTTGACATCCACGCTGTAATTTGAGAAGCCGTGACATGAGTGAACTGCGTGGCTGTCGAGGAGAGAGATTGTGCGCTGCTAGTGAACGGCAGCCGTTACAGTTGCCGCACTGAGAGTGTCGCCGAGTGAAAGGTCTGAGGTGAGGCCCGATGGCATTCAATGGTTTAAAGAAGATGATAATGGAATTCGAAAACACTTGTGAGCTTGGTGTGGCATCTGGAAGAGAAAGGTGTCCTATACTGGGGGAAGCTACTGAGGAGATTGCTGTTGCTGTAACTGACCATGCACCAAGTGCCTTGGGTAGCGCTATAGTTGAATTCTTTTATCTTGGCGGCTCGCGCATGCCCGCCCAGACGCGGGAGATTGCTGCGTTGCCAGTTGCACACGACGCACGCGCCAAGAGAAGCAGCGCCATAGTATAGTATAGTTCGCAAGCTTACGTTTAGGGGGGAGCGCGCAGTTCATGAAGTAAAGCCACCACGGCCGCATTAACCCTTTCCTGCTACAGAGACGTGCTCCCCGCATTCCGCGCTGTGCGCGATTTTGTCACTGCACTGCTCGCCAGTGCTGACACATGGTGTTTCCGACTGCTTTGACACACTTATCATTCGATTCCACAAAAACTATTTGGCCCAAAAATTAGATTTTTACACATCTTCTTGACTGATACCTTCCCCCCACTTCCTTTGACTGATTGAAGTGCTTTAAAATAAAGCCAAACGCGCCCGATGTAAATAAAACTTTTATTTCAGTCGCGAAAGACGGAATATTTCTCAATATTACATACGACACCTATGTGGTACTTAAATTAAATGAGATATTGTTATGCAGTAAATTTTATATGAAATTTAGGTACCTTGTCCTCATTTCATTCTCAGCATTGTGGCAACTAAAATCGACCATACGGAAAGTATACCTCTGCAAACTCTTCAAAATTTCGTGCAATGGTTTACTACATTTAATGCTGCACAATTACTGGGTTGAACATCGAAACAAAATTAAGTCATATATGGGGGGAAGGTATCAGTCAAGAAGATGTGTAAAAATCTAATTTTTGGGCCAAATAGTTTTTGTGAAATCGAATGATAAGTGTGTCAAAGCAGTGGGAACACCATGTGTCTGCACAGGCGAGCAGTGCAGTGATGACAAAATCGCGCACAGCGCGGAATGCGGGGAGCACGTGACTGCAGCAGCGAAAGGGTTAATGAAGAAACAAAGCACTAGAAATTTCAAAAAATTGCATTCAAACGATTAAAATTCGTGAAGTAAGACACTTCGATATTGTTTTTAAATAAAGAAAATATTTAGCATTGCATAAGGTTAGAACTCGTCACCTGTAGCTTAATAACCCAACGCCTTAACCATTACGCTAGCGCAGTTCGTCCTGTAACGTTTCTCCATAAGGACTCTAACAAGCACGCAAAATTCTGACAAACACTGTTGGTATGCCTATGAATTACTCGCACTTCGTCGAAGTACAATAGGAAATAAACAATTACCACTGTTCTTTATTGCGAAAAAGCGCTTCGTGAAATTGATACAAACACCTTTCCTTGCTATCACCTGAATTAAGAGTCTTATTGCTTGTTTGGTTTAATTAATTAATAGAAAATGAAGCAATTGGTATAAAGAATGGTTTTTCCAAACTTTCAAAAAACAAATTCTGCTATCAAGACATTGCTTCTGTTCTATTACTTTATTTATGACTGAACGTTTCTAAAACTGAAGACACTCGTCATCGCTCTGCTCTGCAGTCGAGATCTGGCAACGTCGTACTGTGTTCATTGGCTGACTGTATTTTTTGACGTCAGATGCGCAGAACGAACCTAAACTCGGCCGCCAACATAAATGACGCGCACTTTAGTGCCTGTGCAGTCTCACGAGAGTTGTCTATCCCATGGTCAACAGCACGGAAATTTTTGAAGTCTATTTTACACTGGTACTCGTACACGATTCAGATGGTGCAGTAACCAAAACCTCATGATCTGATTTGCTCTTCAGTTTCTGGCACAGATCGCAGTTGATGACATGCGGCCGGAAAACATTCTATGGAGTGGCGAGGCACATTTTTACACAACACGTTGCAGTGAATACACAGAATTGTCGAATCTGGGGACCGTTGTGCACAAAGAGCCATTGTACGCTCCATAGGTGAGGACTGACAAACACCTATATTCTTGGACCATTCTTATTTGACGAGAATACAACCAGAGGGCTTTTCAGGTGTATTGTGACGTCCGCATGTTACTGAGACCTTCTTGTATAGCGTGTCATTCCTGGTTTGGAACAGCGCAACTGTGTGGAAACCATTGTTTTCGTGCAAGATGGGGCAACACCTCATGTCGCTCGCCCAGTGAAAGATCTGCTTAATGCAACCTTTCACGAACAAGTTACCCCAAGAGGATTTCCAGATGCATGACCTGCCACATCACCTGATCTGAATCCGTGTGACTTTTGACTCCGGTGATATCTAAAAGGACGTTTACCAGGGACACATTGGGTGCCTATCTGATCCGAAGGCCAGTATACAGGGACATGTTACTCAGATTCCACCAGAGCTGATGCAAGCAACTGTTCATCACATCATTTTACAGATGCAGCGTCTCGTAGACGTCTCCAGTGCTCATATTGAACAAGCTGGATAAGCAGCAGTTGATAATAAAATCAGTATAATGTACACTCCTGGAAATGGAAAAAAGAACACATTGACACCGGTGTGTCAGACCCACCATACTTGCTCCGGACACTGCGAGAGGGCTGTACAAGCAAGGATCACACGCACGGCACAGCGGACACACCAGGAACCGCGGTGTTGGCCGTCGAATGGCGCTAGCTGCGCAGCATTTGTGCACCGCCGCCGTCAGTGTCAGCCAGTTTGCCGTGGCATACGGAGCTCCATCGCAGTCTTTAACACTGGTAGCATGCCGCGACAGCGTGGACGTGAACCGTATGTGCAGTTGACGGACTTTGAGCGAGGGCGTATAGTGGGCATGCGGGAGGCCGGGTGGACGTACCGCCGAATTGCTCAACACGTGGGGCGTGAGGTCTCCACAGTACATCGATGTTGTCGCCAGTGGTCGGCGGAAGGTGCACGTGCACGTCGACCTGGGACCGGACCGCAGCGACGCACGGATGCACGCCAAGACCGTAGGATCCTACGCAGTGCCGTAGGGGACCGCACCGCCACTTCCCAGCAAATTAGGGACACTGTTGCTCCTGGGGTATCGGCGAGGACCATTTGCAACCGTCTCCATGAAGCTGGGCTACGGTCCCGCACACCGTTAGGCCGTCTTCCGCTCACGCCCCAACATCGTGCAGCCCGCCTCCAGTGGTGTCGCGACAGGCGTGAATGGAGGGACGAATGGAGACGTGTCGTCTTCAGCGATGAGAGTCGCTTCTGCCTTGGTGCCAATGATGGTCGTATGCGTGTTTGGCGCCGTGCAGGTGAGCGCCACAATCAGGACTGCATACGACCGAGGCACACAGGGCCAACACCCGGCATCATGGTGTGGGGAGCGATCTCCTACACTGGCCGTACACCACTGGTGATCGTCGAGGGGACACTGAATAGTGCACGGTACATCCAAACCGTCATCGAACCCATCGTTCTACCATTCCTAGACCGGATAGGGAACTTGCTGTTCCAACAGGACAATGCACGTCCGCATGTATCCCGTGCCACCCAACGTGCTCTAGAAGGTGTAAGTCAACTACCCTGGCCAGCAAGATCTCCGGATCTGTCCCCCATTGAGCATGTTTGGGACTGGATGAAGCGTCGTCTCACGCGGTCTGCACGTCCAGCACGAACGCTGGTCCAACTGAGGCGCCAGGTGGAAATGGCATGGCAAGCCGTTCCACAGGACTACATCCAGCATCTCTACGATCGTCTCCATGGGAGAATAGCAGCCTGCATTGCTGCGAAAGGTGGATATACACTGTACTAGTGCCGACATTGTGCATGCTCTGTTGCCTGTGTCTATGTGCCTGTGGTTCTGTCAGTGTGATCATGTGATGTATCTGACCCCAGGAATGTGTCAATAAAGTTTCCCCTTCCTGGGACAATGAATTCACGGTGTTCTTATTTCAATTTCCAGGAGTGTATTTTTCACTTTTTTGACATTTTCTGCCAACTTCCTGTTCCTAATCCATTATACATGGAAACATATACGTTTTTCGTGCGTTTACAGCACCAGATTTGCACCTGGTGACCAAAATTGGAACTAATTTTTTTCTACCGTAAATCGGTTCTGCATTAATTCATTAGAATGTCTACCAAGTTTCGATGCCATGCGGTAATTACAGCCCTTAATGGACCTCTATGAGCAGCAGCCTGGTATTTATTTATTTACTTATTTATTATTGCTTACAATTTCAACACCCAACATACGGATCGTATTTTCACATAGCTTCAGAAAATTGTATACACTTGTAATTAATAAACACAACAAGATTTGTAGTGTAAATTAAGCAATTTCAGTAATTGGTGAGATTAAATATGAAGGAAACAGGAAATTGTATACGGCTGTTATTATCAATCATTTCGAGATGTGTAGTGTAAATTAAGAAATTTCAATAATTCGTAAAAATAAATATGAAGGAAATGAAAAATTTGTAAATTATTAAATAAAAGGAAAAGTCACCTAAAACTCTTAACCCATGGCACAAAGTTTGTTGATAATTCATACTACCATAGCAGCACATGGTTTACTGGTAGTTCCTAATCTTAATCACTGTGACCTGTCAGAATTAAAGGAGAAATACTCTTCAGGAAACCTAAAATGTTCAAATGTGTGTGAAATCTTATGGGACTTAACTGCTAAGGTCATCAGTCCCTAAGCTTACACACTACTTAACCTACATTATCCTAAGGACAAACACACACACCCATGCCCGAGGGACGACTCGAACCTCCGCTGGGACCAGCCGCACAGTCCATGACAGGAAACTTAAGTAAGGTATTCTACATCCTTGACCTTCGCTAACATTACTTCTGTGTGAGTGAGTCACCGATTTCTGGGGACAGCATGCTAACTGTCTAGAAACAGAGTCCTAGAAAATCTGTACCATCCCCAAACAATCCCGAACCCACTGTATGCCAGCTCTGAGATGAGGCCACAGGAGAGCTGGCGCTGTCATTCAATTTCCTGGTGGAGTCAACAAGTGGAACTTAATGGATCCACCACACCAACCGCTCGAGGGCCTACTCTTGATGGGAGAGCCACATAAGTCACTTACAAGTTCCTATTCATTCTGCTGGCTCTACCATAGCTGCCAAGTTGTTGACCACATATCTAATGCTGCTGGCGGTTCTCTGTGTGGGAATTAATTCTGGCGTTGGCGAATCCTCTGTCATATTCACTGCATCCACAGTATTCAGTTGAGCATTATTGTGTACAGTCGGGATTTCTCTTACAGTCACCTTTTTTCCTAATCATTATCTAAGTTCCCTTACAGATACATCATTTACTACTTCGTTCATCAGGTGCCATTTCTCTTTGACCCTAACAATGTCGCCGGCCGGGGTGGCCGACCGGTTGTAGGCGCTACAGTCTGGATCCGCGCGACCGCTACGGTCGCAGGTTCGAATCCTGCTTCGGGCATGGATGTGTGTGATGTCCTTAGGTTAGTTAGGTTTAAGTAGTTCTAAGTTCTAGGGGACTGATGACCACAGATGTTAAGTCCCATAGTGCTCAGAGCCATTTGAACCTTATGCAAGTAGTTATTAGGCTTGGCATAGATTGGTGGAGTTACAGGATGTCCTCTTGAGGGATTTCGTGCCAAATTCTGTCCAACTGGTGCGCTAGGTCGTCAGAATAGAATACCGAGCTGGTTGGAGGGCCCTGCACATAATGCTCCAAACATTCCCAACTGGGGCAGATCCGGCGAACTTGATGGACAATTTAGGTTGTAGGAAATACGAAGACAAGCAGTAGAAACTATGGCCGCTTGTGGGCAGGAATTACGTTGCTGAAATGTAACCCCAGGATGGCTCGCCATGAGGGACAACAAAACGGGGTGTAGAATGTCGTCGCCGTGCTGCTGCGCTGTAAGGGTGCTGCGGATGACAACCAAAGGGACCCTACTATGAAATGAAATGGAGCCCAGACCGTCATTCCCAGCTGTCGGACCGTACAGCGAGCGACAGTCAGGTTGGTATCCTAGCGATGTCTGTGGTGCCTCTTGACATGTCCTCACCGGTCATCGGGACACAGTTCGAAGCGGGATTCATCGCTGAAGTCAATTCCACTCCAGTCAATGAGATTCAAGGCCGAATGTGCCCGACATCACTGCAAACGGGCCTGTGGGTGTACAGAGGTCAACGATAGTCGGCATAAGGGGCGCCGTAAACTCAGCTCCCTTTCTGTGAGCCGCCAATTAATGATCCCTCTGGTCAGGGTTCCGAGTGCCTCTGTGACGACTGATCAGTCCTTACGTTCTAGGTTGCCCTCTTCTTTCTTGACACTGTGTTCGACCATGGTTCACACACCCCTGCCAACGTCAAAGAGCGACTTCGCTCCTATTCAAATGTCGAGTGATTCGTCGAATAATCCAACCGACTTCTTTGAGCCCAACTACAGTCCTCCCTCGAATGCTGACATCTGTTTATATTGTTCACGCGCTTGTCTGCTGGGCGTAGTTCTGTCGATCTTGAGTACACGGTATGAAATTCGAAAGGCTTTATATCCTGGTATCGACATGTCCCCTATTTACTATCGCTGCCAGCTGCGCCGTGAAATTACGCTGTAGCGTCACACATTCATCCATCGGCCGCCAAAGTTTACAATTTTGCATTTTCCTTTGATATTTGTATGAATATCGATTTGTGACCAGTTTGCACAATTCCTTGGTGGTGCGTCGTTTTTTTAACTTTTTGTCTTAAGTGTATTTCGTTGTAATCAAAAACCTTTGTTGTTAGAAGAATTTTACGACGACGTAGAACTGGATTACCATTTGATATTTTCGATGCAAGATGTGGCGACTGAGTTGAAAAAGTGTGGAAACAATTACATTTTGATAGGTACTGTTTTCCGCCACAGAAATATCCAACAGAAGCTCCCTTGTTCTACTAACCTGTTATTTGAAGTCTGAAGACAGTCGGTAAGAACTATTACTGAGAGACGCTATTCATAACAAGTTAGGGTCCGGAGGTAATTTTATGTTTGGAATACCTCGGAATAAAGTCATGATCAACAATATTTTTCGACTTATAACTCCTCCTTCCTCTTGTAAACGATTAAATGTTTTTTGTTCCACATGATTAGCAAAAAATGAAACAAGAAGGAATTATCTTAATGACGAGTACGATTTTTCTTTGTATCAGCACAGTGTCTAATTGCTGGTCCGCTACTAAAAAGTGATGCATCATTTTGGAAAATGATATAAGTATTTCACCGCTAATATTAGCTCAGAAGAGGGAAATTGTTCAAATGGATCGGACTTCGAAAACCAAATTCTGAAAAAAAAACGCAGTTTTTTTATTGATAATGCACTATGCATTTACGGCTGTGCAGCGACTGTCGATCAATAGCACAACTGTGTCAGTAACCTCAACGTATTTTCACTCCGATTGTAGCTCTGAAAATACATTATACTAACAACATTATACCTCGTTAAATCACTTTTAAATCAAATTAACCTAAGTTATACAACATGCGGCGGTGTGGTGCTTTGCTGCCACGAATAAAGTTCCAAATGTGGTGGAATCCCACTCGCACGCCTCCTTGAAGTTACTGAAAAGCAGTTCTCAGCAGGAAAAAGCTATAGAAAAAACAGCTGCACACCTCGTAACAACAAGTTGGACTAAAATTTGTTTTGTCGGTGGAATGTTAATAATAGTCAAATGAAAATAGTTATGTGCGTAAAATTTCACTCTATTACGGTAGGCTTGCATTCCCCAGCTACTACGCTAAGCCGTACAAAGTCTGAAAAGTTCACACGCACAAATCATTCATAACCGTAGCCGTTGTTGTCGTTGTTGTTGTGGTCTTCAGTCCAGAGACTGGTTTGATGCAGCTCTCCATGCTACTCTATCCTGTGCAAGCTTCTTCATCTCCCAGTACTTACTGCAACCTACATCCTTCTGAATCTGCTTAGTGTATTCATCTCTAGGTCTCCCTCTACGATTTTTACCCTCCACGCTACCCTCCAATGCTAAATTTCTGATCCCTTGATGCCTCAGAACATGTCCTACCAACCGATCCCTTCTTCTTGTCAAGTTGTGCCACAAACTCCTCTTCTCCCCAATTCTATTCAGTACCTCCTCATTAGTTATGTGATCTACCCATCTAATCTTCAGCATTCTTCTGTAGCACCATATTTCGAAAGCTTGTATTCTCTTCTTGTCCAAACTATTTATCGTCCATGTTTCACTTCCATACATGGCTACACTCCATACAAACACTTTCAGAAACGACTTCCTGACACATAAATCAATACTCGATGTTAACAAATTTCTCTTCTTCAGAAACGCTTTCCTTGCCATTGCCAGTCTACATTTTATATCCTCTCTACTTCGACCATCATCAGTTATTTTGCTCCCCAAATAGCAAAACTCCTTTACTACTTTAAGTGTCTCATTTCCTAATCTAATTCCCTCAGCATCACCCGACTTAATTCGACTACATTCCATAATCCTCGTTTTGCTTTTGTTGATGTTCATCTTATATCCTCCTTTCAAGACATTGTCCATTCCGTTCAACTGCTCTTCCAAGTTCTTTGCTGTCTCTGACAGAATTACAATGTCATCGGCGAACCTCAAAGCTTTTATTTCTTCTCCATGGATTTTAATACCTACTCCGAATTTTTCTTTTGTTTCCTTTACTGCTTGCTCAATATACAGATTGAATAACATCGGGGAGAGGCTACAACCCTGTCTCACTCCCTTCCAAACCACTGCTTCCCTTTCATGCCCCTCGACTCTTATAACTGCCATCTGGTTTCTGTACAAACTGTAAATAGCCTTTCGCTCCCTGTATTTTACCCCTGCCACCTTTAGAATTTGAAAGAGAGTATTCCAGTCAACATTTTCAAAAGCTTTCTCTAAGTCTACAAATGCTAGAAACGTAGGTTTGCCTTTCCTTAATCTTTCTTCTAAAATAAGTCGTAAGGTCAGTATTGCCTCACGTGTTCCAACATTTCTACGGAATCTAAACTGTTCTTCCCCGAGGTCGGATTCTACGTTTTTCTATTCGTCTGTAAAGAATTCGTGTTAGTATTTTGCAGCTGTGACTTATTAAACTGATTGTTCGGTAATTTTCACATTTGTCAACACCTGCTTTCTTTGGGATTGGAATTATTATATTCTTCTTGAAGTCTGATGGTATTTCACCTGTCTCGTACATCTTGCACACCAGATGGTAGAGTTTTGTCATGACTGGCTCTTCCAAGGCCGTCAGTAGTTCTAATGGAATGTTGTCTACTCCCGGGTCCTTGTTTCGATTCAGGTCTTTCAGTGCTCTGTCAACCTCTTCACGCAGTATCATATCTCCCATTTAATCTTCATCTACATCCTCTTCCATTTCTATAATATTGTCCTCAAGTATATCACCCTTGTATAAACCCTCTATATACTCCTTCCACCTTTTTGATTTCCCTTCTTTGCTTAAAACTGGTTTTCCATCTGAGCTCTTGATATTCATACAAGTGGTTTTCTTTTCTCCAAAGGTCTCTTTAATTTTCCTGTAGGCAGTATCTATCTTACCCCTAGTGAGATAAGCCTCTACATCATTACATTTGTCCTCTAGCCATCCCTGCTTAGCCATTTTGCACTTCCTGTCGATCTCATTTTTGAGACGTTTGTATTCCTTTTTGCCTGCTTCATTTACTGCACTTTTATATTTTCTCCTTTCATCAATTAAATTCAATATTTCTTCTGTTTCACAAGAATTTCTACTAGCCCTCGTCTTTTACCTACTTGATCCACTGTTGCCTTCACTACTTCATCCCTCAGAGCTACCCATTCTTCTTCTACTGTATTTCTTTCCCCCATTCCTGTCAATTGTTCCCTTATGCTGTCCCTGAAACTCTGTACAACCTCAGGTTTAGTCAGTTTATCCAGGTCCCATCTCCTTAAATTCCCACCTTTTCGTAGTTTCTTCAGTTTTAATCTACAGTTCATAACCAATAGATTGTGGTCCCTGGAAATGTCTTACAATTTAAAACCTGGTTCCTAAATCTCTGTCTTACCATTATATAATCTATCTGATATCTTCTAGTATATCCAGGATTCTTCCATGTATACAACCTTCTTTTATGATTCTTGAACCAAGTGTTAGCTATGATTAAGTTATGCTCTGTGCAAAATTTTACCAGGCGGCTTCCTCTTTCATTTCTTACCCCCATTCCATGTTCACCTACTATGTTTCCTTTTCTTCCTTTTCCTACTCCCGAATTCCAGTCCTCCATGACTATTAAATTTTCGTCTCCCTTCACTACCTGGATAGTTTCTTTTATCTCATCATACATTTCATCAATTTCTTCATCATCTGCAGAGCTAGTTGGCATATAAACTTGTACTACTGTAGTAGGCGTGGGCTTCGTGTCTATCTTGGCCACAATAATGCGTTCACTATGCTGTTTGTAGTAGCTTACCCGCACTCCTATTTTTTTATTCATTATTAAACCTACTCCTGCATTATCCCTATTTGATTTTGTATTTATAACCCTGTATTCACCTGACCAAAAGTCTTGTTCCTCCTGCCACCGAACTTCACTAATTCCCACTGTATCTAACTTTTACCTATCCATTTCCCTTTTAAAATTTTCTAACCTACCTGCCCGATTAAGGGATCTGACATTCCACGCTCCGATCCGTAGAACGCCAGTTTTCTTTCTCCTGATAACGACGTCCTCTTGAGTAGTCCCCGTCCGGAGATCCGAATGGGGGCCTATTTTACCTCCGGAATATTTTACCCAAGAGGACGCCATCATCATTTAACCATACAGTAAAGCTGCATACCCTCGGGAAAAATTACGGCTGTAGTTTCCCCTTGCTTTCAGCCGTTCGCAGGACCAGCACAGGAAGGCTGTTTTGGTTAGTGTTACAAGGCCAGATCAGTCAATCATCCAGACTGTTGCCCCTGCAACTACTGAAAAGGCTGCTGCCCCTCTTCAGGAACCACACGTTTGTCTGGCCTCTCAACAGATACCCCTCCGTTGTGGTTGCACCTACAGTACGGCCATCTGTATCGTTGAGGCACGCAAGCCTCCCCACCAACGGCGAGGTCCATGGTTCATGGATCGTAGCCAGTTGATTGTAATTATTAGTTATCCTTCACAGAAAGTTAACAAACGGATTGTTTCTTTTAGAATAACTCATTCAAATGCTCCTATAATCAGTCTCACGTAACAAAATGTTCACGTTCGCGAGCAAGCAGCACGCCACGCGGAGTTTCGCCATTTAAAATTTCACCAAAAGTTTGAATTTCACACCGTGCATTAAATCGAACTCTCTTCCACACTTTACGGCATTTCTGAAACATTTTGGTACCGAAATAGCACTAGATTAAAAATTTTTATCGGAGCACCTATTAATAGGTCTGACCACTAGAGATCCATGCCCCGACTCTACTCACCTCTCTTCACAATAGAGGTTTCTACTTCCCAAAATAAGCGCGAATACGCTAATTTCTAACTGGCAGAGAAACATCACAGCCAATGGAAAAGCAGCATCAATCCCACGCCCAAATATAATAGAACCAATCAAAATTTGTCACTGAATCAGAACAGTAAATGGACGTAAATAAATTTTGAAAACCCACAAAAATAAAATCAACTAACTCCCTCTTAACAAAACGGTTTCACCGAAATTGTAATCTCATTTCATCAATACTATAAACTGACGAAATAGTTTATAACAAATTCCCCGACACACGTCATTCTCAGACATTCCTCGTGAGACCAGCTACTTCAATGTATAATACAAAAACTTTGAATAAAACATTATTTTACATTCACACCTTTATTCACTCTCATAACTAAGCATAATTATAAGATTAAGTAATAAGCAATTAGAAAAGTAAACAAACAGAGCTGCAAATAAAAATGACAATATTTTTACTGTAGCTTAAACAGTGTCTGTCAGTTAGTGATCTACCAGATCGCATAGAAACTACGAGGGTTGTTTTTAAGTAAGGGCCGTTCGCGCGTATAGTCCCGTAGTTCGCGCGGACGCCGCAACAAGCCACCGCGCCACTTGCCGGCATCCTTCCCGTTCACACTGATGCAAATTGCAGCTCTGTAGCTGACGTGTACGCATCGCTGTGCTACTTTATAATGTTTACGGTTATTGAATCGCGCGCCGCGTGTGAGATACGGTCACTGATACGTTTTTTGACCGCGAGAAGCCTATCAGCTGCAGAAATTCATCGTCAGTTAACAGAAGTTTATGGCTTGAATGCAATGAGTGAAGGTAAAGTGCGTCAATGGGTTAGAGAGTTTAAAAATGGCCGTCAAAACGTCCATGACGAAGAACGCTCAGGCCGGCCCTCTGTGATCACTCATGATTTGGTGGCTGCAGTCGAAACAAAGATTCGTGAGGACAGAAGATTCACAATTTCCACTCTTTCTTAGGAATTTCCACAAGTTTCAAGATCGGTTTTGTACAAAATTGTGTCTGAAAACCTAAACTTTAAGAAACTGTGTTCTCGGTGGGTACCCAGACTCCTCACAGAGGACCACAAAGGGAAGAGATTTGCCACTTCATTGGACTTTTTGATTCGTTACGAGGAAGAAGGGGATGACATGTTGAGTCAAATTGTCACTGGAGATGAAACATGGGTATCTCATATCACTCCACAAAGCAAGCGACAATCGATGGAATGGCGACACACAACCTCACCCGTCAAGGTCAAAGCCAAACCGACGCTGTCAAAGCGCAAGATTATGGCAACTGTGTTCTGGGACCGGCGCGGTGTTTTGCTAGTGGATGCCACGAGGAACGACAATCAACTCATATGCCTACTGTGCTACTCTAAAGAAGCTCCGCAGAGCAATTCAAAACAAAAGGCGCGGCATGCTGACAAAAGGAGTTTTGCTCCTGCACGATAACGCTAGGCCTCACACCTCTCAAAAGACTCGGGATTTGATTGATTCTTTTGGCTGGGAAGTTTTGGATCATGCACCACACAGACCCGACCTTGCTCCTAGCGATTTTCACCTTTTCCGGTACCTGAAACACCATCTTGGCGGGCAGCGCTTCAATGACGACGATGAAGTGAAAGCGGCCATGAACTCTTGGCTGTCGGAGCAGGCGGCCGAATTCTTTGAAGAGGGAATTAATAACGTAGTTGTACGGTATGACAAGTGCTTAAATAAACAAGGCAACTGCGTAGAAAAATAGGTAAAAGTGTGTAGAATCAGAAAATAAAAGTTTTTTTACAAAAGTATTTGTATCTTTTTTTAAAAATAAAAACGGACCTTACTTAAAAAACAACCCTCGTACATGCACTCGGATCTCTGACGCCACCTGTCCTGCGAGTGACTCATAGTGCACGCCCGCTTTCCTCCTGTACGTCCGATCTCAAGAGCACGATGTAAGGCGCTACGCCTCAAGTAGCATCACCTTCTACTATCCGTGCGAACGGATAAGTTGTCAAGAGACAAGTGTTACAAAAAGAAGTAGGTCAGGAGTGTCAAATGTTTTCAGACAAAAATAGTATGTGGTACTTTGGGAATCTGGATTTATTTTTCTCAATTTGTAAGTTCCTATTACAGGCTACAATTGACTGGTTCGTGAGGACAGTCCTACTTCCTGCTCGTATTTTTCAATAAACACAAGCATTATAGATAAAAATTTCCCCTAGTGTTACATGAGAGTTGCATCAACATCTTATATAATGTAAAGGCGAGGAAATTTAACATCGTGAAGGAGTTCTCTTCGAACCATGTCTTATTTATCTAAAGTGACAACGGGCGGTGTTATGGATATGTTGGAATGTGATCTGTTGATCACTCAAGCAACTGACGTCACAGGAGTAACTACGAAAAAGTGGACAAGGAGACATCAACATGTGAGCGAAGATGATCTTCGTATTTCCAAAATGACGGGAAAGGCTAAAGCAACGGTTGGGGTTCAAGCTCGAACAATTTTAGACGTCAACGTCGAGACTCTAGCCATCTCAGCAACTGAACTCGGCAGAAAAGTCGATCTGTCAGTCAGTGTAGTTGCTGCATGATGATGGCTTCATGCTTCCTCGTTGCTATCACCGCAAGTGTGAGGGATGGTGGACTTCGTATTAAAAACAAAATAAAGATCCACTTATTTTAAAATTTCATCATTTATGTAATTTTTTGTTAACAAAAGAATACTATGTTCCCCACAACCTTCGAGTCAAAATACACTAAAAAAAGCGCACCGCGAAGGGATTTCGCAGATGGGACGAAAACGGTTGATGTGATGTAGACGTACAGGCGAACAAATGATTACAATTTCAGAAAATTTTGATGGTTAATTCAAGAGAAAGAGCTTCACAAATTGAGCAAGTCAATAATGCGTTGGTCCACCTCTGGCCCTTATGCAAGCAGTAATTAGGCTTGGCACTGACTGACAAAGTTGTTCAATGTTCTCCTGAGGGAAGTTCTGTACAGTTGGCGCGTTAGATTGTAACATTACTGCTGCGAAAATAAGTAAATATAATTATTTAAAACTGCTAAATAGTGATGTTCACTAAAGTTCTTGGGGGACGTAACTCGGCGGTAGAATTTAATACTGAAGTTTTATTTCATATCTGCTTTGCTGCTTGTGTTCTGTTGTCCATAATATGTTGTGTAGCAATCCTGCCATATCTTGGAAATCATCAGTGAGAGTTCAGGAGTTGCAATGAATTGTTTTCTTACTGCGTAGGTGGTGTACAGAAATGAACAACTGGCGTTACAAACTGATTTCAACATGTCTCTCTGAAAACTGACCATGACAGTGCTGTAGCACTTCTTATAACACTTTTTTACTAGCAATCAATAATTTGTTTAAGATGTAAATTTACAAAATTACAATACAAAATTAATTCACAGGGTATACCTGGACAGCGCAATTTAGGTACCGTACTTATTTCCTGATAAATTTGTATAGGTTGTAGCATAGAAGCGTGAAACAAGATAATATACGGAAATCAACAACGCGAATAACATTTAGTTAATTTCTATGCAAAATGTAAGTTCCGTCGTTTCTCTAACGTAAACTGGAGTTACAATTTAAAAGCACTTTCATTTAACATTATCCACATAGTTCAAAATGGTTGCTAAGGCTGAAAATCAGTATATGTTTACATTTGTAATAGAGGACTGAGTGATTTCTCGTTAATTACAAACGATGTTACAAGTGTTTTACATTGCTGATATATTATACTGAAAACTTTGATGAAATAATGCACACATATGCGTATCTGAGGCTTAAATGACTATTCGGGGGGTGTTCTGTACAAAGATCGTCAGAATCGCTAGCTGGTTGGAGGCCCTGCCCATAATGCTCCAGTCGATCCAACTGGGGAGAAGTCCGGGGCCTTGCTGACCAAGGAATGGTTTGGCAAGCACGAAGATGTGGCAGTACATCGTCACGTGGACTGCATGTGACACTGAAAGCGCTGGGCAGTTATCCTGGAAAGACACCTGGACCAGGTGAAGTCCCTGTGAAATTCTACAGAAAATGTGCGAAAGATCTATCTCCCCTTCTAGCGGCAGTTTATTGTATGTCACTGGAGCAACGAAGTTGTGTACTATTTGGAAAAAGCACAGGTCATTCTCGTTTTCGAGTTAGGGCATCTGAAAAAGTCGCACAATTGTCTACCTGCAGGGCTGACATCAACTGTTGTAGAACTGTGCAATATGATTTATGGTCACTCGCTGTCATCTTATTGGATAACGAGAGTCTTCTCTATCAATGGCAACATGCACTACGATCTTTTTCGAGAACGAGATTCCTCTATTTTAGTATCATGGATTACAGGAGAGAGGTCTTGCGGAGGAAAGGTTGATCTATTTAGCCACGTAAAGAGGATACCATAGACAGAGGAAACTAGGTTGAGGCCATGCTCCTTGACTTTTAGAAGGCATTAGATGCAGTTAGTTACACATTATCGTTTAGTGAACAAAATACGAATTTACCGCGTATAGGGCCAGATTTGTGAATACGCTTAGAAATTCCTTGCAGAAAACTCGACACATTATCGTTAATGTGACAAAATTGAGAGATATAAAGGTACATTGGAAATATCCCAAGGGACCATTGTACAGCGCGATTTTTGCAAAATGGGGAAAATTGCAGTAACCCATCACTGAGAGGATAAGGAGCAAAAAAGGTCACATGGACACATGGTCAGAAACATGTTGCAAGGCAGGTGCACCAACCTGAAGGTGGAGCTAAAAGATCTGTGACAGTGTAGATTTCAATGATTGAAAGCACATGTAAGATCACGCCTGGGAAGTGGGCGTGCTACGTCTGTTCTAGTATTTCAGATCTACACTCATGCGAGCAGTAATGTTGTCCATTAGGGCGGCGTGCTCACTCGTCGCTACAAAGGGGGTGAAGTCATTTTTTCTCTGTTGTGGACGACAAAGCAGCTCCCAGTACTGCTTAAGTCAAGTTAGTTATAAGAAAATCTCTCGATTTTCGTGGCTAGCGGGATCTATACACTTGAATCCTCTTAAAAATGTTCTGAAACTGTTGGGAAGATGTTTCGTATCTGGACATACATCTCAGTTGTTTCAAGGTTGGATAATGCTCTTATGAGAAGTGTTAAGTGCTCTTATTGACTTATAAATTATGGCAGTTATCTTTGACGTGTAGGAGAGAGGCACCATTGTTTTACATTGGTAAGCATACAATCAGCAAACAGTTAAATAGTTTAAACCCCTGTCACTGAGATTTTACTGTGATGCAAAAATTGTTGTCTCCTATCTTGAGTCACGTAGATAGGGACTGCAGAGCATCTGGATCAGTAAATTCCAGTATGCTCGTATTTACAAGTACATCCTTTTATTTATGATAACTCAGTGAACTTTCAAATTTACGTAACGTGTAATGTCTCTTCTGAGTACTTAATTATTTTTACTGGTCTACATCCTTCACGCCAGTGAACATCTGTACGAGGACTAAAGATAACAGCTGAGACGGTTTTTCCTTGATATAACACTTGCTTACTGTAAACGCGAAGTACATTAAGTGATATGAAGGCTTTTTCACTCGATTTATTAGGTAAGAGCACAACAGCTCGTTTTCCGTAAAAAAAAATTTATTACCACTTCTGTATATTGATTCAGATAATTTACACAAAATGTTTTTGTTATCACACTTGCTTTTAACTTCGTCGTGGGATACCACCACTGTTATTCTCGATATTATGGACACCATTGAACTTATTGATCAAATCACCAAGGCTTTTCTTATAACAAGTTTTTCACGGAGACAGACATCTCAGGGAGGTGCGAGTGTTAAAGCAGTGAACACGTACTGAGAAATCGCGAACTTCAAATCAGCCATGGGTCATTCTTATTTAGATTTCCTATGAGTTCTGTAGATGACTTCAGGCGATTGCCTGGACCGTTGCTTTCGCTACAACGGAGATCAGCAGCCGCACCTCATTCTTCTCCAGATGAACTACAGCCCTGTTAGTAACCATCCCACTGTCGACAGGATATTTCAGATTTGAAGATCATTATGTAGTCGTTTCTCTACAAGGTGTGGTTGGGGGCGGAGGAGGAGGAGGTGTCTGGCAGTGGCTTGTGTCCACTATTCAACCAGATGCGACAGATTATTTGTCACTAAAGACTGTAAATTTATTATAAATAGAAGGATACAAAGGAAGTAAAATCCTGATAACTGTGCAAGGAAACTTCTGATGGATAGTCGATTGACGGTTCAACGTTCGTTGTTTACGATGCTCACTGCAGGGTGCGGCACAGTTTAATGGAGACAACTGTCAGCTACCAACAACCTCCCCTCGTGGGGGAACTTCGGACAGCTACTGCACCGCCCTAACTCAGTGATGTTGCAGAGGAACGAGCCATCTCTTGTCCGGTCACTGACCCAACATTTTGCAGCGATTTGCAGAGCTATTATTGTGCTGGATTAGTAGTAAGTAGTCTGCCTATTTCATGATACTAGAGTTGTTCGTGCAGCAAGGTGCAAACTTGAAATATTTCTTCATTGCCGCACATTACTATACATTGTTTTTGCGAAAAAGCAAGGCATGTACGAGAAAGTGTATCGGTGAAATTAGCATCAGCTGTATACTATTGATACAATCCCTACAAATAGTTACTATGCAAGTACTCAATTAGACTGGTTTTGTCGGCTGATTTTTGTTGCAAAATGTGACTGCTTGAATACTTAATTGTGTATCAGTTGATTAACATGTTTACAAAATTATAAGTTCCTCTTTCTTAGAAGTACAGATTCCGTATTTTTGTCTCACCTTATTGCTTGGAAAGGAAGGAAGATTAGGGCCAACGCTCTATGCAGTTATTATTAGAAGAATTGTGTGCTAAACAGTCTCCATTTCTTGGTATATATCTCTCTCCTGATATTTTTACCATGGTATTCTTCCTTTAGTACGTAAATGCTATACTATTCAAGAAATTTAGGTATTTCCTTTTTTATATTTTCTACGTAAATGCACAGACGTTTTTAATTTCCCACTTCAACAGGATTTATCTTCTTCCATCTATAATGTAAGTAAAGTGCGATATTAGTAGTTGGGCGATGTGGGGAGGGGATTAGGGGTGACTGTTATCGCTGAAACAACCGGTTTTCTGTTATATCGTTTTTTGTCAACTCCAGCTTAACCTGAGTGTTAAAACCGCTCAAAATAACCTTTTCCTGAAAAAAAACTGATTTTAGATTTTTTATTTTTATTATTTCCTGTAATAAATGTAGAAATCGGACAATGACTGTAAAATTAGGTTCCTTCAGTTACAAGATACCTAGACTGAAAATTTTAAATTAAAAATGCAAATAAAAGAAAATAGTACGCCAACTGTTCACTACTTTTGTCGAAAGTTTGGTGGCCAGTGGAAGTGTTTAAACTCAGAAGAGTTTTTCTGGAGCCACTCTTAACAATTCTGGACATGTGAAGTGTCGCATTGTCCTACTGGAATTGCCAAAGTCCGTCGAAATGCGCAATGGACATAAATGAATGCGGGTCATCAGACAGGATGCTTACGTACATGTCGTCTGTCAGACTCGTTTCTAGACGTATCAGGGTCCCGTATCATTCCAACCACACAAGCCCCACACCATTACAGAGCCTCCACCAGCTTGAACAGTCCCCTGTTGTCATGCAGGGTCCATGGATGCAAGAGGTTGTCTCCATACCTGTACACGTCCATCCGCTCGAAACAATTTGAAAGGAGGCTCATCCGACCAGGCAACATGTTTCCAGTCATCAAGAGTCCAAAGTCGGTGTTCACGGCCCCAGGCCAGGCGTAAAGCTTTGTGTCGTGCAGTCATCAAGGGTACACGAGTGGGTCTTCAGCTCCGAAAGCCCATGTCCATGACGTTTCCTTGAATGGTTCGCACGATAACACTTGTTGATGGCCCAGCACTGAACTCTGTAGCAATTTGCGAAAGGGTTGCACTTCTGTCACGTTGAACGATTCTCTTCAGTCGTCGTTGGCCCCGATTTTACAGGATCTTTTTCCGGCAGCATCTATGTCGTGTACCGACTTTAACGCTACGTTCAAACTCCCTTAGATCTTGGTAACCTGCCATTCTAGAAGCCATAACCGATCTAACAACTGTGCCAGACACTTGTTGTCTTTCTTATATAGGCGTTGCCGTACTCTACCTGTTCACATATCTCTGTATTTGAATGTGCATGCCTATACCAGTTTCTTTGGCGCTTCAGTGTATAAAATGTGCTGTTGTAAATATTTCCGTGTAGTGTGCATATCTGAGCTGCGTACGTGTGGACTATAATGTTGGGTTGATGTTCTTGACGATTTTGAGGTGAGAGACTTATGAGTGTGTAGCCTGATACAAATGAGAGCTAAAATTTGATATGCAAGCGTCTTCTTGTCATGGGAAAAGGAGGTGGGTGCGACAGCGGGCATGTATTTGACAGCTGACAGCCATGGGGGGGGGGGGGGGAGGGGTTCAACCGCAGTAGGGTGGACCCGGCGGCGAACCGCGCCAGGGCGGTAGCGTTCGCCAGGAGGTGGCAGCAAATCTCAGCAGACGACAATAGTATTAAGACCCACTGACTGGCAGATACTGTGGGTGCGAGAAATCCCACAGCAGCAGGGGAGCAGCAAGCAAACTTGTGCTCTGGCTCGCTGACTGGAAAAACCCGATGCGTTTAGCCACTGGCAAAGAGCATGCAGCTGGTGGCCTGCCATTCCAGAAATGAGGATGAATACAGAATAGTCATACATTCACTGAAAACTGATCCACAACAGTTACTGAAAAGCCAATTACACCTATAAAATAACAAAAATAAGATGAGTGCGTGCGTGAAAGTGCGCCCTCGATCAAATAAACGGTTGTTAAATACCGGCAAAGGTTTTGCAATTAAATTAACTTTAAAAATTAATATTCCCCAATGTCCTGTGCGACTTTCATAAACTAACAAGGAACCCCTTGAGTGCGAGACCTCAATCTTTAGTAAGACTAATTTGAAAGTGTTCTGTTAACAGTTATGACAGGAAAAATATTAGCAGCTAATGACTCACCATATGCATCAGGAGGGCGACAGAAAATGAGTGGGTGCAGAGATCAACCGTCTATGGGATGCATGTATTACACTTTACAAAATGGACATCGTCGTCATTCAAGAAATGTTCAAAACAAACCATTAACTCGCACTATGAACACCGAATGAAAAATGGCGCCACAGTGATCACAAAGGTTCGCACCAACAAGATCGAAGGCGAAATTCCCTTTAAACCACTGTAATCTATGCCACGCAAAATTTGATGTGCATAACGTACTTTCGCGATTTCCTGTCAGAAAGGTCACAGTTCGTAGTAATAGACGGAAAGTCATCGAGTAAAACAGAAATAATATCCGGGGTTCCCCAAGGATGTGTTATAGGGCCTCTATTTTTCAAAAAATGGTTGAAATGGCTCTGAGCACTATGGGACTTAACTTCTGAGGTCATCAGTCCCCTAGAACATAGAACTACTTAAACCTAACTAACCTAAGGACATCACACGCATCCATGCCCGAGGCAGGATTCGAACCTGCGACCATAGCGGTTACGCGGTACCAGACTGTAGCGCCTAGAACCTTCGGCCACACCGGCCGGCCTCTTTAATGTTCCTGATCTATTGTTACTGATCTATATTAACGACATAAGAGACAATGTCAATAAACCTATTGTATTGGTTGCAGATGACGCTGTCATTTACCGTCTTGTAAAGTCATCAGATGACCAAAACGAATTGCAAAATGATTTAGATAAGATATCTGTATGGTGTGAAAAGTGGCAATTGACCCCGAATAAAGAAAAGTGTGAAGTTATTCACATGAGTACTAAAAGAAATCCCTAAATTTCGATTACACGAAAAGTCACAGAAATCTGACGGCTGTAAATTCAACTAAATACTTAGGGATTACAGTTACAGATACCCTAAATTGGAATGATCACATAGATAATGTTGTGGGTAGATCCAACCAAAGACTGCGATTCGTTGGTAGAACACTTAGAAGGTGCAACAGGTCTACAAAAGAGACTGCATACGCCACGCTTGTCCGCCCTATTCTGGAGTATTGCTGTGCGGTGTGGGATCCGCATCAGATTGGACTGACGGATGACATCGAAAAAGTACAAAGAAGGGCAGTTCGTTTTGTATTATCGCGAAGTAGGGGAGATAGTACCACAGACATGATACGTGAATTGGAGTGGCAATCATTAAAACAAAGGCGTTTTTCGTTGCGACGGGATCTTCTCATGAAATTTCAATCACCAGTTTTCTCCTCCGATTGCGAAAACATTCTGTTGGCACCCATATACATAGGGAGAAATGATCATCACGATAAAATAAGAGAAATCAGTGCCCGCACAGAAAAATTTAAGTGCTCGCTTTTCCCGCCCGCCGTTCGAGAGTGGAACGGTAGAGAGACAGCTTGAATGTGGTTCGTTGAACCCTCTACCAGGCACTTTATTGTAAATAGCAGAGTAATCACGTAGATGTAGACGTAGATGTACTTCGTCATTATCATACACATCCTGTAAACTAAATCGAGCATCCTTGAAACTAGCGAACACCGGTTTTTGTAACAAGTATGCCTTGTCCTCCCATGAATACCCATAGTTTTTCTCGGACACTACTCGGTCATATCGCTGCGGACTTACTCGAAATCTGTTTCATGTACACTGTCCGCATAGTCGAGCGTATGCGACACCATGCATCCCACTGACTCATCTTGCAGAAACGCTAGTATTTCATCTGCCACTTCTTTCACACTCTACGAAATTCCTTGGGTTCCTTTCTGACAAAATGTTAACTTCGGCAACTGTTGTAAATATAATGCAATGTATACTTTGTTTGCCTTTACTACTGCTCTTCTTTGTGTTAACCCCACTAACACTGTAGTATTGTTCTGAGTTACTCGTTGACAAAGCAGTTCAACTACGCTTCCTAACCTCATGCAGTGCTCAACACTGAATACCTCCAGCCCCATGGAGCTTTTTCAGAACATACTAGTAGAATTTTTATAAATACATTTTAAACTACATACCAGAGTATACACTCCTGGAAATTGAAATAAGAACACCGTGAATTCATTGTCTCAGGAAGGGGAAACTTTATTGACACATTCCTGGGGTCAGATACATCACATGATCACACTGACAGAACCACAGGCACATAGACACAGGCAACAGAGCATGAACAATGTCGGCACTAGTACAGAGTATATCCACCTTTCGCAGCAATGCAGGCTGCTATTCTCCCATGGAGACGATCGTAGAGATGCTGGATGTAGTCCTGTGGAACAGCTTGCCATGCCATTTCCACCTGGCGCCTCAGTTGGACCAGCGTTCGTGCTGGACGTGCAGACCGCGTGAGACGACGCTTCATCCAGTTCCAAACATGCTCAATGGGGGACAGATCCGGAGATCTTGCTGGCCAGGGTAGTTGACTTACACCTTCTAGAGCACGTTGGGTGGCACGGGATACATGCGGACGTGCATTGTCCTGTTGGAACAGCAAGTTCCCTTGCCGGTCTAGGAATGGTACAACGATGGGTTCGATGACGGTTTGGATGTACCGTGCACTATTCAGTGTCCCCTCGACGATCACCAGTGGTGTACGGCCAGTGTAGGAGATCGCTCCCCACACCATGATGCCGGGTGTTGGCCCTGTGTGCCTCGGTCGTATGCAGTCCTGATTGCGGCGCTCACCTGCACGGCGCCAAACACGCATACGACCATCATTGGCACCAAGGCAGAAGCGACTCTCATCGCTGAAGACGACACGTCTCCATTCGTCCCTCCATTCACGCCTGTCGCGACACCACTGGAGGCGGGCTGCACGATGTTGGGGCGTGAGCGGAAGACGGCCTAACGGTGTGCGGGACCGTAGCCCAGCTTCATGGAGACGGTTGCGAATGGTCCTCGCCGATACCCCAGGAGCAACAGTGTCCCTAATTTGCTGGGAAGTGGCGGTGCGGTCCCCTACGGCACTGCGTAGGATCCTACGGTCTTGGCGTGCATCCGTGCGTCGCTGCGGTCCGGTGTCAGGTCGACGGGCACGTGCACCTTCCGCCGACCACTGGCGACAACATCGATGTACTGTGGAGACCTCACGCCCCACGTGTTGAGCAATTCGGCGGTACGTCCACCCGGCCTCCCGCATGCCCACTATACGCCCTCGCTCAAAGTCCGTCAACTGCACGTACGGTTCACGTCCACGCTGTCGCGGCATGCTACCAGTGTTAAAGACTGCGATGGAGCTCCGTATGCCACGGCAAACTGGCTGACACTGACGGCGGCGGTGCACAAATGCTGCGCAGCTAGCGCCATTCGACGGCCAACACCGCGGTTCCTGGTGTGTCCGCTGTGCCGTGCGTGTGATCATTGCTTGTACAGCCCTCTCGCAGTGTCCGGAGCAAGTATGGTGGGTCTGACACACCGGTGTCAATGTGTTCTTTTTTCCATTTCCAGGAGTGTATATTCTGAGCCTTGAAATGCCAGTTTTACACAAAATGATATAATGAAGATAGCCGAAAGTAACGTTTACACTGACAAAACTTTGATTATCGAGCAAACTAATAAACTCAGCAAATAAAAAAAAGAAAGAAAAGAAAACAACTGAAGACACCAGTGGAAAATTGAGAAATTTACATGTTGTCTGATATATCATATATGTGTAGTGTAAGATTAATACTCGTAGTTTCGTTCGCAGCTCGTGGTCGTGCTGTAGCGCTCTCGCTTCCCACGCCCGTGTTCCCGGGTTCGATTCCCGGCGGGGTCAGAGATTTTCTCTGCCTCGTGATGACTGGGTGTTGTGTGATGTCCTTAGGTTAGTTAGGTTTAAGTAGTTCTAAGTTCTAGGGGACTGGTGACCATAGATTTTAAGTCCCATAGTGCTCAGAGCCACTTGAACTCGTAGTTTCTAAATATGTATGGCAAACTCAAGTATGCGAATTTTGGTAATGACGGTGCTAGGGCATAAAACGGGGCGGATCACTCGTTTGCCAGAGCTGAAGCAGTAAGGACACATACATGAGCGGCGATTGGATCACGTCTCCGCATTGTTAAGAAAACCTGGGGTCATATAGTCTTGCGTATTTGGGAAAATTTTGGCGAATTAGCGAAAGTGGGGAGTTAGAACAATTCACATAAGGTAAAAAGAAGCGAACTCTGAAGTATTTTCGCCGAGTATACGGACGTTTTTGACTTGTGATTTCTACTGGTTCGCCAGTCTGGTGGAACCCCAAATATGAACACGCGCAATTTAACTTAGAACAGTTTTCAATAGTTTACTGGAACTACTCATTAGTTAACGTGGTATACTGTTCTGGTCTTTTAATTTAAAAGCTTTTAGGCTATCATTATGTTGGTTCAACTTAAAAAGGAGTCAAAGATTAAGTGTAGTGCGATCATTATTTATTTTTCACCGCATACTCTTTTTTTAAAGTATTGAACTTCGTGTGACTTGTCTTCAGAATATTGCGCCTAATGCGTTGCTCGGCCCCTAGACTTTAAACGTAACCAAATTATTAAAACCATTCACCCATTCTGAAACCCACGAACAGTTTAAACCAGCATTGAAAGTTTAATTTATTATTATTTCAAACATTAAAAAAAAAATAAACCGTTAAGTCTCAGATACTCAGGTGTGTGAAGGATAGGAGACTCCATATTTTTGATATACTGTTGCCTTATCGGATGGGGTTTTCGTGTTTAAATTTCTATTGTCCATTTTTCCTCGCTTCTCCGAAGTTTAGTTGAATGGGATCAGGTGCTGACATAGTTTCCAGATATGTTGCAAGTAGGCTGTTTAGGTTCTTATATTGGTAACGCCACCGCCACGTAGCGCTCTGTATAAAAATCACTGGCTGTGCTGTGTGCAGTCTCTGGCTGGGTGGCATTGTTGGAATTTGCTATTGTAGTGTTGGGCAGTTGGCTGTTAACAGCGCGTAGCGTTGCGCAGTTGGAGGTGAGCCGCCAGCAGTGGTGGATGTCAGGAGAGAGATGGCGAAATTTTGAGAGCGGACGATCAGGACGTGTGTCCATCAGAAAGAGTAAATTTGTAATATTGGATATCATGGACTGAAATATATATATTATGACTTTTGAACACTATTAAGGTTAATACATTGTTTGTTCTTTATCAAAATCTTTCATTTGCTAACTACGCCTATCAGTAGTTAGTCCCTTCAGTAGTTTGAATCTTTTATTTAGCTGGCAGTAGTGGCGCTCGCTGTATTGCATTAGTTCGAGTAACGAAGATTTTTGTGAGGTAAGTGATTCATGAAAGGTATAAGTTAACGTTAGTTAGGGCCATTCTTTTGTAGGGATTATTGGAAGTCAGATCGCGTTGCGCTAAAAAATATTGTGTGTCAGTTTAGTGTTGATCAGAATGGGTGAAGAGCGAAATGTCTGAGTACGTTCAGTTCTGCTCAGCTGTTTGAAAATCAAATAATGTAAGAGGTTTATCAGCACAGTAATTCATTAATTTTTCTAAGGGGACGTTTCAATGTGGCACTGAAAACTGATAGACTTGAATATACGTCCTGCATCATATTTCTTTAATTAATCTAGGCTTCATTGTGCCGTAATTAATATTGTAGTTGTTTCAGTCGTGCCCCAGGGAAGTCTGGTGGGACCCTTGTGTATCACTGACCTGGCAGATAACATTAATAATAATCTCATGCTTTTGGCTGATGATGCACTTATCTATAATGATGTACTGTCTGCAAATAGCTGTAAAAATATCAGTCAGATAGTTGTAAGATTTCAAACTCGTCCGAAGAATGACAACTTGCTCCAAATCATAATAAATATAAAACCGTGCACGTCACAAAACACAAAAACGCAGTAACCTGTGGCTGCAATATCAGTGAGTCACAACTAGAATCAACCATTTCTGCAGGTACCTTGGTGGTAACCTTGGTGGTAACCTTGGTGGTATAATCTGCGGGAATGTGAAACGGAATGATTATAAAGGCCCAAGCGTAGGTGAGGAAGGTAGCCGTTTTCGGTTCATTGATGGAACACTTGGAAGAAGCAGTCAAAACACAACTGCGCTACTCATCCTTGAATTTGGCTCAAGTGTGTGGGACGCATACCATACAATGGGAAGGACCCTTTGTCACGCACTTCACAGAGGTTTGCAGAGGGTGAATGTAAACGTAGACTTTCTTTTTCCATAACCTTCTTCAATATAAATGATGGAGTAAAAGATAAAAAGCTAAAATGGAGAGAACATATTCAGTGAATGGACAACAACATTATGGAAAAGTGACTGGAGTTTAAGTCAAAATGATGATGGTGTGTAGGAAGACCCTTCGCCAGATGGGGATATATTTTTCTTTGAAGGAGGAGCTGGCTCACAGGCCATATCTTAAAGGTGATGATGATAAAGATTTCCCCTTGATGATAGCGAGTTCGTTTACATTTATGTATTTATTTGTTAGTGTCTCTTGTACACCACACATACAGTCAGCCTTGGAAGAATTTTCTGCATTTAAGTGTGTAACAGCCTGAAACCATTGAAATGAAACATGTAATACAAGTACTATTATAACAACAACCAACAGTTACATTCATTTTATCTCGTGCTAGCTTTTCTATTATGGATCTGGAATATTGGACCTTGTCGACCTTACAAGCGCAGTCCTTACCTGTAAGAATCATGGCCAATGTAAGGTCGGGGCCTAGCTGCCGTGCTCAACTCGGTTCCTTAATGGAAGTAAGAAGTCAGAAGGCTAACTTCCAGTCGACATCGAGGTCATTACAGTCGGAGAGCCATCTAGGACTGAGGGGGGGAGCCGCAGCGGGGGTGATCATGGGGGGGGGGCCCTCGGACCTCGACTCGCCATTTGCGTATGGTCTGCGGCCGCGAGCTCGGCTCCAGTCCACCGCCGGCAGTGGAGGGTGAGGCTTTGACAATGCCAGCTACTCGTGCTTCCAAAAAGTCAGAAAAATCATCGAACAAACGTCGGCCGAAGACCCCGAGACAGAAGCGAACAGGCAGTTTGTCAATTGGGAAGGAAAGCCTTAACAATTAATTACTGACGGATGCTCGTTGATCCATAAAAGAAAAAGTAAGCGCCCTAAAATGGATCCTTGTCGGACACCTCACGTAATCACCTCGAAGGGAACGATCTGTTGATACGTAATCAGCATGGTTTCAGAAAACATCGTTCTTGTGCAACGCAGCCAGCTCTTTATTCGCACGAAGTAGTGGCCACTATCGACAGGGGATCTCAAGTTGATTCCGTATTTCTGGATTTCCGGAAAGCTTTTCACACCGTTGCTCACATGCGACTTCTAATCAAGCTGCGGGCCTATGGGGTATCGTCTCAGTTGTGCGACTGGATTCGTGATTTCCTGTCAGGAAGGTCGCAATTCGTAGTAATAGACGGCAAATCATCGAGTAAAATTGAAGTGATATCAGGTGTTCCCCAGGGAAGCGTCCTGGGACCTCTGCTGTTCCTGATCTATATAAATGACCTGGGTGACAATCTGAGCAGTTCTCTTAGGTTGTTCGCAGACGATACTGTAATTTATCGTCTAGTAAGGTCATCCGAAGACCAGTATCAGTTGCAAAGCGATTTAGAAAAGATTGCTGTATGGTGTGGCAGGTGGCAGTTGACGCTAAATAACGAAAAGTGTGAGGTGATCCACATGAGTTCCAAAAGAAATCCGTTGGAATTCGATTACTAGATAAATAGTACAATTCTCAAGGCTGTCAATTCAACTAAGTACCTGGGTGTTAAAATTACGAACAACTTCAGTTGGAAAGACCACATAGATAATATTGTGACGAAGGCGAGCCAAAGGTTGCGTTTCATTGGCAGAACACTTAGAAGATGCAACAAGTCCACTAAAGAGACAGCTTACACTACACTCGTTCGTCCTCTGTTAGAATATTGCTGCGCGGTGTGGGATCCTTACCAGGTGGGATTGACGGAGGACATCGAAAGGGTGCAAAAAAGGGCAGCTCGTTTTCTATTATCGCGTAATAGGGGAGAGAGTGTGGCAGATACGATACGCGAGTTGGGATGGAAGTCATTAAAGCAAAGACGTTTTTCGTCGCGGTGAGATCTATTTACGAAATTTCAGTCAACAACTTTCTCTTCCGAATGCGAAAATATTTTGTTGAGCCCAGCTTACATAAATAGGAATGATCATCAAAATAAAATAAGAGAAATCAGAGCTCGAACAGGAAGGTTTAGGTGTTCGTTTTTCCCGCGCGCTGTTCGGGAGTGGAATGGTAGAGAGACAGTATGATTGTGGTTCGATGAGCCCTCTGCCAAGCACTTAAATGTGAATTGCAGAGTAATAATGTAGACGTAGATGTAGATCAAGGGCGGCAGAATCGACTCTGGTAAACGGAAATGAGCATTATTGACTGGAAGACACAATGTGAGGTTGTTCGGCCATCTGGTGTAACTCTTTCGATTAGACGTCACATCGGCGAATTGGGCGTCGAAGAAGATGAGAAGACATGATGAGGATAACACAAACATCTAGCCCCGAGAGAACAAAATCTGCAAACCATCCAGAAATCGATGTTGATAATGATGATGTATTGTGCTCGGCATACGACTCTTGGGTCTTTAGTGCTTTTGTGAGTGTCTTAAAAAGACAAGTGCGGAGAAATTAAGCCTATGAATTTAATTTAGACAACATAGTTGTATGGAGATAAACAGCGATTAATTTACTTATAATCAATTACTCAAAAGGACAGTCACAATCGCATTATTTATTTTGCCGCCAACCGGTTTCATCTTCAGGGCAATTTACACCATTTGTTCGCTCGCTGGAGTCGTCACCCAGCCTGTGCACGGTTGGTAACATAGCCAGCTTGGTGACTCGATCTGTTGTGCTACCGTTCATGCCGGCCGCTGGTGGCCGAGCGGTCCTAGGCGCTTCAGTCTGGAACCGAGCTACCGCTACGGTCGCAGGTTCGAATCCTGCCTCGGGCATGGATGTGTGTGATGTCCTTCGGTTACTTAGGTTTAAGTAGTTCTAAGTTCTAGGGGACTGATGACCTCAGATGTTAAATCACATAGTGCTTTGATTTTTTGCTACCATTCATGAACAGCATTACAGAGGGTGTTTTCTAACAGAATAATGCGCGCCCACGTACCGCTATTATAACCAACATGTTCTATAGAGTATCGACAGGTTGCTTGGCCTGCTAGATCACCAGATCTGTCTCCAATCAAGCACACATGGGACACCGTCGGACGACAACTCCATCCAGAGTCATCCACAGCCAGCATTAACTGACCCTTTACTGACCAACCAAGTGTAACAGGCATAGATCTCTGTCCCACAAACTGATATCCGGCACCTGTATGACACAATGCATGCACGTTTGCATTCTTGCATTCAACACTGTGGCATCTACACCGCCTCTTAAGGTACCAGCAGTTCACATTTGCAATGGCGTTTCTCGCGGTTACATTAACCTGTGATCTTACAACATTAATCACTTAAATAAGTTAGCTAGACAAATATATTCCCGAAATTTCATTACTTCGTGTTTGCATTTTTTTCCATCAGTGTCTTTCCTATTTTCTCAACTGCCCAAGTTTTCGTTTTTCTATGATAAGAGCCATTTTCAGAATGCATAACAGGGATGCATCTTCTCAAAAACGACCAGTTATTTGCGGGGACAGTGCACTGCGATAGTACTTAAGTGGTAATTGCATAACATAGATAAAACTTGAGGCTACAAATAATATTATCTATCTACCACTTAATCCATCAGTTCCCTAATCATACTTCCTTGTGGCACATTCGATTTAATCTGTGTGTCTATTGATAACAATTTTAAAATAATTTGCTGTCTCTGCTCATGCATTCAAGGTCTGACATTTTTTAAGTATTTTATTGCTTAAATTACGCAAAATATTTAATTTATAGAGGAAGAACGTGATATGATGGGAATCTGGCAAAGTGATGATAGCAAGAGATTTCCTCTTTTTTTTAAGAAAAGGAAATCTCTTTTTTACCCGTAGCAACTATGGCTTTGTCTGCCACTCGTTTATTATTTCCACTTAGGAAAATTGGCTTTCCCCTTCTGGCGAACACATAATTTCACGTTTACTCCCCAGCCTAGCGCGGGACCAGCTGAATTTTAAAAAAAACCTCAACTGGAAATCTCGAGTGACCAAGTGCAGCTTCTCCTGTGATCTACACTCCTGGAAATTGAAATAAGAACACCGTGAATTCATTGTCCCAGGAAGGGGAAACTTTATTGACACATTCCTGGGGTCAGATACATCACATGATCACACTGACAGAACCACAGGCACATAGACACAGGCAACAGAGCATGCACAATGTCGGCACTAGTACAGTGTATATCCACCTTTCGCAGCAATGCAGGCTGCTATTCTCCCATGGAGACGATCGTAGAGATGCTGGATGTAGTCCTGTGGAACGGCTTGCCATGCCATTTCCACCTGGCGCCTCAGTTGGACCAGCGTTCGTGCTGGACGTGCAGACCGCGTGAGACGACGCTTCATCCAGTCCCAAACATGCTCAATGGGGGACAGATCCGGAGATCTTGCTGGCCAGGGTAGTTGACTTACACCTTCTAGAGCACGTTGGGTGGCACGGGATACATGCGGACGTGCATTGTCCTGTTGGAACAGCAAGTTCCCTTGCCGGTCTAGGAATGGTAGAACGATGGGTTCGATGACGGTTTGGATGTACCGTGCACTATTCAGTGTCCCCTCGGCGATCACCAGTGGTGTACGGCCAGTGTAGGAGATCGCTCCCCACACCATGATGCCGGGTGTTGGCCCTGTGTGCCTCGGTCGTATGCAGTCCTGATTGTGGCGCTCACCTGCACGGCGCCAAACACGCATACGACCACCATTGGCACCAAGGCAGAAGCGACTCTCATCGCTGAAGACGACACGTCTCCATTCGTCCCTCCATTCACGCCTGTCCCGACACCACTGGAGGCGGGCTGCACGATGTTGGGGCGTGAGCGGGACCGTAGCCCAGCTTCATGGAGACGGTTGCGAATGGTCCTCGCCGATACCCCAGGAGCAACAGTGGCCCTAATTTGCTGGGAAGTGGCGGTGCGGTCCCCTACGGCACTGCGTAGGATCCCACGGTCTTGGCGTGCATCCGTGCGTCGCTGCGGTCCGGTCCCAGGTCGACGGGCACGTGCACCTTCCGCCGACCACTGGCGACAACATCGATGTACTGTGGAGACCTCACGCCCCACGTGTTGAGCAATTCGGCGGTACGTCCACCCGGCCTCCCGCATGCCCACTATACGCCCTCGCTCAAAGTCCGTCAACTGCACATACGGTTCACGTCCACGCTGTCGCGGCATGCTAGCAGTGTTAAAGACTGCGATGGAGCTCCGTATGCCACGGCAAACTGGCTGACACTGACGGCGGCGGTGCACAAATGCTGCGCAGCTAGCGCCATTCGACGGCCAACACCGCGGTTCCTGGTGTGTCCGCTGTGCCGTGCGTGTGATCATTGCTTGTACAGCCCTCTCGCAGTGTCCGGAGCAAGTATGGTGGGTCTGACACACCGGTGTCAATGTGTTCTTTTTTCCATTTCCAGGAGTGTATATTCATTATCATTCTGAAACAATAATAATGCTGTCGCAAAGAAGTTCTGAGCTACTTTGTTTCGAAAATATTAAATCTGCACTGCAAGCTGATATCTTCGAGGGGTGTTCAATAATGCAACACTTTTTTTGAAATCCACACTCTTTCGGCTACAAAACCCTGTTTTTCAAAATAAACTCCGTTAAAAGCTATGGCCTTACTTTGTCCCACTGGGAGGGCCTGTATGTGCGCATCGTACCACTGTGCTGGTCACATCGGACTCAACGTCATGCCGCATCAATAATCTCCCCGTCATCCCGTGGAGTGAATCCGTCATTGGCCCAAGAAAATGGAAGTCGGAAAGTGGGTGATCAGGGCTGTAGGGTGGATGAGGAAGAACTGTCCAATCAAGTTTTGTCAGCACCTCTTTGGTGTGCAGACTTGGGTGAGGCCTTGCGTTGCATTTTCGTGGTGACGAACAAAAAAATGGCTCTGAGCACAATGGGACTTAACTTCTGAGGTCATCAGTCCCCTAGAACTTAGAACTACTTAAATCTAACTAACCTAAGGACATCACACACATCCATGCCCGAGGCAGGATTCGAACATGCGACCGTAGCGGTCGCGCGGTTCTAGACTGTGGCGCCTAGAACCGTTCGGCCACCCCGGCCGGCGGTGACGAACACGCTGAAGTTGTTTCTTCAAATTTTCGAAGGTAGCATTAAACGCTTCAGAGTTGGTCGTGACGGAGGACGTCAAACAGAATAACCGCTTCATGGTCCCAGAAGACTGTCACCGGCTGAGCGTGCGGCTTTCAACTTTTTCTTCGGAGGTGGATGGCGCCTCCCATGGATAGTCGTTTTGATTCCGGTTCGAAGTGGTGAACTCATTTTTTTTAATCTTCTGTGGCTCTTCCGATCAGCCTCGTAATGTGCAAGCGGTTCCGCACAGATGGTCCTTTGTTGCTCTACAGTCTTCTGTAGAGGAACCCAGAGGGAACATACCTTTGAGTACCCCAACTGGTGGACGAGTGTGTCAGCACTACCAACAAAGGCGACCAGTTGAGCAGTGAGGTGTTTGATTGTGATCCGTCGATCACCTCGAATGAAACCGCTCGTTCCAACATTGCAAGAGTCACAGGTGCGTGCGGTAGGCTGTATTACCACATTAATGGAATATACACTCCTGGAAATGGAAAAAAGAACACATTGACACCGGTGTGTCAGACCCACCATACTTGCTCCGGACACTGCGAGAGGGCTGTACAAGCAATGATCACACGCACGGCACAGCGGACACACCAGGAACCGCGGTGTTGGCCGTCGAATGGCGCTAGCTGCGCAGCATTTGTGCACCGCCGCCGTCAGTGTCAGCCAGTTTGCCGTGGCATACGGAGCTCCATCGCAGTCTTTAACACTGGTAGCATGCCGCGACAGCGTGGACGTGAACCGTATGTGCAGTTGACGGACTTTGAGCGAGGGCGTATAGTGGGCATGAGGGAGGCCGGGTGGACGTACCGCCGAATTGCTCAACACGTGGGGCGTGAGGTCTCCACAGTACATCGATGTTGTCGCCAGTGGTCGGCGGAAGGTGCACGTGCCCGTAGACCTGGGATCGGACCGCAGCGACGCACGGATGCACGCCAAGACCGTAGGATCCTACGCAGTGCCGGAGGGGACCGCACCGCCACTTCCCAGCAAATTAGGGACACTGTTGCTCCTGGGGTATCGGCGAGGACCATTCGCAACCGTCTCCATGAAGCTGGGCTACGGTCCCGCACACCGTTAGGCCGTCTTCCGCTCACGCCCCAACATCGTGCAGCCCGCCTCCAGTGGTGTCGCGACAGGCGTGAATGGAGGGACGAATGGAGACGTGTCGTCTTCAGCGATGAGAGTCGCTTCTGCCTTGGTGCCAATGATGGTCGTATGCGTGTTTGGCGCCGTGCAGGTGAGCGCCACAATCAGGACTGCATACGACCGAGGCACACAGGGCCAACACCCGGCATCATGGTGTGGGGAGCGATCTCCTACACTGGCCGTACACCACTGGTGATCGTCGAGGGGACACTGAATAGTGCACGGTTCATCCAAACCGTCATCGAACCCATCGTTCTACCATTCCTAGACCGGCAAGGGAACTTGCTGTTCCAACAGGACAATGCACGTCCGCATGTATCCCGTGCCACCCAACGTGCTCTAGAAAGTGTAAGTCAACTACCCTGGCCAGCAAGATCTCCGGATCTGTCCCCCATTGAGCATGTTTGGGACTGGATGAAGCGTCGTCTCACGCGGTCTGCACGTCCAGCACGAACGCTGGTCCAACTGAGGCGCCAGGTGGAAATGGCATGGCAAGCCGTTCCACAGGACTACATCCAGCATCTCTACGATCGTCTCCATGGGAGAATAGCAGCCTGCATTGCTGCGAAAGGTGGATATACACTGTACTAGTGCCGACATTGTGCATGCTCTGTTGCCTGTGTCTATGTGCCTGTGGTTCTGTCAGTGTGATCATGTGATGTATCTGACCCCAGGAATGTGTCAATAAAGTTTCCCCTTCCTGGGACAATGAATTCACGGTGTTCTTATTTCAATTTCCAGGAGTGTATGATACACATAGTGTGGAAAGGATATAAGATCTGGAATTTCTTATATGTAGAAAATAAGCACCTAAGATAACACTCGCTTAGGTGATTCACCTAACGTCTGACATATACACGTTGGTGGGTGCAAATGGGAAGCCACACCCGCTAACACTTCTCCAATAGAATAATGCCTCAAATTTCCGCCACTCTTATTAAGGTCAATTCGACATATAAAAAACTTGTCTCAGTGAACTTTTATTCAGTCATTAGCAAATCTTGATAAGTTCATGTTATTTCAAACACTATTAACTCGCGTGAGCACGCCCGGGTTCGATTCCCGGCGGGGTCAGGGATTTTCTCTGCCTCGTGATGACTGGGTGTTGTGTGCTGTCCTTAGGTTAGTTAGGTTTAAGTAGTTCTAAGTTCTAGGGGACTGATGACCATAGATGTTAAGTCCCATAGTGCTCAGAGCCATTTGAACCATTTGAACTCGCGTGAGAGTATAATAGTGGATGAGCTCTATATCCAACATCGTTCACAATTTCGGGTTGCAGCTTGCTAAGCGATTTCTGGTAATACTTTTTGGAACATTTATTTATTTATTTCATTAACAGTAAAGAGTAATGCACGGCCTTGAAAATTAAGGTGGGTCAGGTGCTACTAAATCTATAATTAATAGCGAAGACTCCTTATAGTTACAATATTATTAGCATGCTGCTGTTAACGCTATTTTAAATAGTATAAAAAACATAATATAAAAAATTTCTCTAAGGTTACAGAGAATTTAGTACTTTACGATTGTTCAAGCGGTTCTACCTAATTTGTTTCTGCCTAGCTGAGGAGACTATAATTTATATACTGCAACGTTAAAAAAAGTAATACAATAAATGTGGTAAAAATAAGTTACAGTATGCAGAGGGAAGTGATATGCTACATTTGGATGTGGAACATAGTCTAGTAACTTGCTGGTTGATAATAGCCTAAAGCTAGTCTCATCTGAAATGGTGTGTGTTAATGTATGTTTGTTGTGTTTGTGCGTATTGATATATTACTTGGAGTGCTGCAGGTCAGGACACTACATGGAATCCAGTAATTTGTTTTTCTAATTGTTGGTAGCTGTGGCATATTCTGTGTGATACCTTAGATACTTACATATTTGGTGTTATACAGCTTATACACTAATTGAGCTTTTGTTACATGGAATACATGAATTTTAGTTTTACATGAAGAATAAATTTGTGGTTGTAAATTTATTAGCAGAAATAACTCATGTTCAGAAAAAACAGAACACCTTGAACGACCAGAGACGGGACGTTCATATTTACAGGACGTGTACATTAGTATGTTCTGCAGAAGTGACTAGCATTTGAACCATGTCGGCCCTCGGATTCAAGGTTAACATCTACATCGCGGCGCAATACTACTTACCGCCAAAATGTGGGTGCGGCTCTCTTTGTCGCTATAAACCGAAAGGAAAGGGTCAGTGTGACTTGACCAGACGAGCAGGAGGCTTCGCAGACGTATGCGCGAACCATACCGTCCAATCAGTAAGTTTGAAAGAGGGCGCGTTGCTGGCATGAGAAAAAATGGTGCATCGATGCGGCAAATTGCTGCTCGTGTGGGGCGAAGTGTTTCGGCACTGTGCCCTTTATTTCGGCATGCGTTACGTGCGCGTCGTTCACTTCTCGGCTATCTTTGACGAATATGCAAAAACATGCTGGAAGGCAACAGTGTGTGGAACGACGTCACTGGGGACAGGAATGGCATCAGATAGTGTTTTCCACAAATCCAGGTATCGTCTGTTTGAAAATGATGGCCGTATTTTGGTTCGCTGCAGACAGGGGGAGCGGCATCATAGTGACTGCATTCGCACAAGGCATACAGCGACAACTCAAGGCCTTATGGCAGGGCCGGCCAGAAATTCTGCACGCGTGCGGTGCTCCTGCACATGTGCAACTTCCTGGTCACAGCGTGCACGCCGCAGCCGTCACCGTTCATGTAGTGCATGTTTCTACGCACAGATGTCGCTTTATCCAATTGCTGGGATACTCTGTACCGGCGAATTCTAGTGCTCTTTCCACAGCTTGCAAGCCAACCATGGGAAGGTATTTGGCGTATTAAACATTACTGTCACTGCCCATTGAGACGTCTAGTTTTATGTTAACAGTTTAACCCAGTAAGACAAGCAATACAGTTAACAACCGTGGGTTTTTATTAAGGCAGCTTGACTGACGGCACGTAAATACGTGTAATGTTTTTGAGCTTGTATTTAAGAAAGAGAGCACTTAGCAACTTCTCTCCCGCCCCATGTGTCTCCTGCCTCTTCGTGAACCCACGGTTGCCCCTCCTCTCTTCATCCCGCCGCTTCCCCAGCTGCCCCATGCTCTCCCCTCCTTTTCCATCCTCTCTGACCTTTCCCTCGGCAGGTCCCACCTGGTAGTTTTATTCTTCGTCGTGTGTGCTCCAAGTGGGTTTTAAGTGTGTTGTTTCGGAGTGTTTTTAATACTGTGGCCAACTTTTAACCTTTGCATGCGCATCCAGTGTCTTCTCTGTGTTTTAAGAATCGCCAACTGTGATTTTTTAACTTTCTGGTGACTTTTTTAACTGTCCCCAATGAACGTCTACATGTCAGTGTATTTTTACCTCCATTTCCTCCCCTTACTCTGTTTTATGTTCCCCTTTTTTATCTCCTTATGTATGTATTATTTTATTCTTGTTTTAGTTGTCGGGTCACTCGGCTGAAGAGCGGCGGATTGTGCTGCTGACAGCACATATATATGGGGCAGGGGAATGAAATCATAATAAAGAAAAAAAAAAACATAGCGACTTCCACCGAATCCAACTCCACTCCCGATGTTATCCTTACCTCCCCCAACCTCCTTGGCCGCATGACGGTGGATGTCCTGGAGCCTATTGGTAGCGACCATCTCCCTGTCCTCCTTACCGTTTCAGACGGTCGTCGCCCCCGCCCTGACCCTCGTCATGACCCTCCCCCTAAGTACATCCATGACTATTCTCGTGTCAACTGGAATGCCTACCGGGATACCCTTTCCACCCAGGTCGATAGCCACCCCTTCACCTACCACCACCCTGACGATGTCACCCACGCCGCCTCCTTTCTCCAGCAGACCTTGTCTGAGGCCGTGGAGGCCCACGTCCCTACTGTCGCCGTCCACCCCCACCGTCCTATCTTACCCCCACAGACCGTCCTCCTCCTCCGTGAATCCCGTCGCCTCTACCGTGCCTTCCTCCGCACGCGTGACCCAGACACACTACGACGCCACCGGCAACTCCAGCGTCACATTCGTAATTTGCTCGCGGCTAAGAAACGCCGGGACTGGCGACAGACATGCACCCATTTAAATGCTACCCTACCTATCAACTCGTCCAAGTTCTGGTCAGCCTTCCGTCGCCTTACCGGAACTAAACCCTCCCCTTACTATCCTCTTCTCCATGATGATCACCCTTTCCCTGACTCCCTTAGTAAGGCCAATCACTTTGCTTCTTACCTCTCCAATGTGTTTTCCATCCCCGATGATCCCCAGTTCGATTATTCCCTCTTCCCGGATGTCCGCGACCGAACTGACACCTCTGTCCCTCCCCTCGCTCCTGGTTTCCAGTACTTGGACAACATTGCACACACGGAACTCAATGCCCCTATGACTACACAGGATCTCATTGCTACACTCCGCACAAAACGCAACACCGCTCCTGGTCACGATCGTGTCACCTACCGTCACCTTCGTGAAGCTCGTGTCTCTTTCCTCTCCACCCTGGCCAGGCTCTACAATGTAGTCCTGTCCACTGGTTACTACCCAGACCTGTGGAAAACCTCCCGTATCTTGATGTTCCTTAAACCTGGCAAACCGCCGTCCGCCGTCTCCTCCTACCGTCCCATCAGCCTTACCTCGGTCTTCAGCAAGGTCCTGGAATCTATCCTCACCCGCCGCATCCATCAGCATCTCCTCCAGCACCGCCTCCTTCCTGTTACCCAGTGTGGCTTTCGGCCGTCCTTCTCTTCCGACGATCTTCTCCTTCACCTCACTCATCTCCTTTCCGACCAGCTTAATTCCCGTCGCTCCGCAATCTTCCTCTCCCTGGACCTCGAACGCGCTTATGACCGCGTATGGCATTCCGGTCTCCTCTTCAAGCTCCAAACCTTCGCCCTTCCCATTAACTACGTCCGTCTGATCGGCTCCTTTCTCTCCCGCCGTCCTTCCTATGTCACCATCCATAACACAGATTCCTACACCTTTTTCCCCTCCGCCGGTGTGCCCCAAGGCTCCGTCCTCTCCCCCCTTCTGTACCTTTTGTACACGGCGGACATGCCGCCGCCGTCACCTCCCGTCCATCTTCTCCAGTTTGCCGATGACACCGCCTTCCTTGCCCTTGCCCCCACCCTGCAGCGCTCCCAACACCTTCTCCAATCCCATCTTGACCGGTTCACCACTTGGTGCAACCAGTGGTTGCTCAAGGTCAATCCCTCCAAAACCCAGGCGATCATTGTAGGCAAAACCACCCCTTCCTTCCGCCTCCTTGATTTCTATCTCACCGTCTATGGCCGTCCTATCGCCCTCACTCCCACCCTTAAGTACCTTGGCGTCACCTTCGACCGTCGCCTCTCCTGGACTCCCCATCTCCAGACAATCCAAGCCAAGGCACGCTCCCGACTCCGTCTCCTCAAGCTCCTTTCTGGCCGTACATGGGGTCTGGACCCCTCCACAATCCTCCACACCTATAAATCCCTCATCCGCCCTATCCTTTGTTACGCCCATCCAGCCTGGATCTCCGCCCCCCTACCTTTTATAAATCCCTCCAAATCCTTGAACGCCATGCTCTCCGCCTCGCCTATCGCATCCGTCTCCCCTCCCCCATGCGGATCCTGTATGATCTCATCCCCTTCCCCCACCTCCTCCTTTTCCTTGAAAGGATACGGATCCTGTACACCTCCCGCTACCAACTTTGATCCTCCCCCCCACTTCCTGTGTCCTTTCCTTTCGGCACCCTCCCTCCCTTCTCTTCCCTTCCCTTCTCTTTCCTTTTCCCCTGTCTCCTCCCTCCTCCCCTCTTCCCCCGGGCTTCCCCTCCCCCTTCTTCCCTTCCCCCCATCTCCCCTGCCCTTGGCATCTGCTCTCCCCTCTCCCTCTCCCTCTCCCACCCCCCTCCTCCTTTCTTGGCAGGTCCCCGGACTTATACACGGTTAGTGAACATTCGCGCGCCGGAGATCTACGCCTCGTGTTCTGTGTGTATCGTCGTTTTGTGCTTAAGTGGTTCAGTATTATTCGTTTTGTGCACCTCTGTTCACATGTGACAATATTCGTCTCTGTCCAAGTGTCTGAACAAATTTTATCTTGGTCTCTACGCCCGCGAACGGCTCCATGTATTTTAAATAGTGATTGTCTCCGTTTCTATGCCCACCATGTTTTTTCTCTCGTTGTCTTCCTTTATATCTTGTGTGTTTCTCTGAGGCCAAAGAGCGGCGTAGCATGCTGCTGCTGGCCTGCCTGTACCCAGGTTTGAAAATAACAATAAAGAAAAAAAATAGCGACTTCCAGCGAACCTTATTCATGATTTCAAATAACTTTAAACTAGTGCAAGGTCTCCTATAACCAATTCTCGGTGCGCTGAGTTACACCCACATAATTTCTGTCTCACTGATCTTTGAACAGAATGATAGCCGCAGACCTCTCGATGATGACCTGTTATTTCAGTACCATTATTGCTATATCTTTCATCAGTTCCGTCTGAAATCTGCATATTTTTTTTCTTTATTGTAAGTTTAATCACCTGATACAGGCGGACTGGCAGCAGCATGGTACGCTGCTCTTCAGCCTTAAGTGGAACAATAACATGACATATAGGTGATACAGACAAGACAGTAAAAACGGCGTGAAAAAAAAAGGAGATACAAAAAACAATAAACAAGAAGCCGTTCAGGCTGGACGCGAAAAAACAGTAACACTTGGGGACACGGCGCACAGAACACGGATGACGGCGACGGCACACGTGAACAGTTGAGGCGTGACGGTGACAGAACACTAAACATAAATCGAGGCACACACACAACACACAGATGGCGATGATCTCCGGCGCGTGAAAGTCCACTGAGCGTGTACGAGTCCGGGGACCTGCCAAGAGTGGAGGAGGAGGAGGAGGAGGAGGAGGAGGGGAATGGGAGAGGGGAGAGGAGAGATGCCATGGGCAGAGGAGAGGGGGGGAGGGAGGAAGGGGGAGGGGAAGAGGGGTGGAGGAAGGGGGGAGAGGAAAGAGAAGGGAAGGGAAGGGATGGAGGGAGGGTGCCTAAAGGAAAGGACACGGGAAGTGGGGGGAGGGTCAAAGTTGATAGGAGGGGTAGATGGAGGGAAGGAGGACATCATCAGGGAGGGGGAGCTGGCGGAAGCCACCTTGGGAGAGGGTAAGGAGGGTGGAGAGATGGAGACCGAGTGGGACGTGGGAATACAGGCGCGGCAGCGGGCGGGGGTGGGAGAGTATGGGAGAGACAAGCGGATGAGGAGGATCGAGTTTGCTGGGGGTGTACAGGATCCGTATCCTTTCAAGGAAAAGGAGGAGGTGGGGGAAGGGGATGAGATCATACAGGATCCGCGTGGGGGAGGGGAGACGGATGCGATAGGCGAGGCGGAGAGCATGGCGTTCAAGGATTTGGAGGGATTTGTAAAAGGTAGGGGGGCGGAGATCCAGGCTGGATGGGCGTAACAAAGGATAGGGCGGATGAGGGATTTATAGGTGTGGAGGATTGTGGAGGGGTCCAGACCCCACGTACGGCCAGAAAGGAGCTTGAGGAGACGGAGTCGGGAGCGTGCCTTGGCTTGGATTGTCCGGAGATGGGGAGTCCAGGAGAGGCGACGGTCGAGGGTGACGCCAAGGTACTTAAGGATGGGAGTGAGGGCGATAGGACGGCCATAGACGGTGAGATAGAAATCAAGGAGGCGGAAGGAAGGGGTGGTTTTGCCTACAATGATCGCCTGGGTTTTGGAGGGATTGACCTTGAGCAACCACTGGTTGCACCAAGCGGTGAACCGGTCAAGATGGGATTGGAGAAGGTGTTGGGAGCGTTGCAGGGTGGGGGCAAGGGCAAGGAAGGCGGTGTCATCGGCAAACTGGAGAAGGTGGACGGGGGGTGACGGCGGCGGCATGTCCGCCGTGTACAAAAGGTACAGAAGGGGGGAGAGGACGGAGCCTTGGGGCACACCGGCGGAGGGGAAAAAGGTGTAGGAATCTGTGTTATGGATGGAAATCTGCATAATAACCGACAATTAGATGAATGTTATGTTTTATCGACTTCAGCTGAGCGTAGCCCTTCACACATTAATAAAAACCCGTAAATGTAAGTATACATTGTAACAATCGGTTTAATGACCAATTTTCCTTATAATAATGTAACATGGAGCAGAATGAGGCAATAATGCACAATTAGTTAACAGTAATTTTTAATTATGAAAGGAATAAGTCCGAACACGTTTATCACTGGTCATGAGAAATGATATAGTTAAAATCGAGCGCAAAAGCACGGCTCATTGACAAACGCAAGCAGTTGCGAAGATTTTCATCACTTATGCTTCATCGAAACCTTGATTTATTCATTTTCATCACCGAGAAAAATCTTTCACAAACAAGCTCTTGCTTGTACCACATAAACAGGGAAGTGGAGCCGCCGCCGTTCATTTAGGACACATGTCTAATAACAGATGTCGCTGTTGCTCGCTGTCGCACACGTGCGCACATGTGCAGCACCTCCGCACGTCTGCACACTGTGCAGCGTTTGGCCGGCCCTACCTTATGGTATGCGGTGCTATTGGTTACAATCACAAATTCCAGTTGGTGCGTGTCCAGGTCACTGTGACCAGTGTGACCTACGTGAACGACATGTGGCGATTCGTAACTATAGCCTTTCTGCACTACACCCCAGACTCCAATTTTCAGCAAAACAACGGAAGACCACATGTCGCTGTACGGACGCGTGCCTACTCTTGGTGTTACAGGAAGTCAGCTTTTTGCTCTGGCGCGCCATATCACCAGATTAGTTGCCAATCGAAAATGTGTGGGATATGGTGAAATGATGGGTGCAGTGCTGTGCCCCAATGCCAATCACCACAGATGAACTTTGGAACCAGGTGAATGCGGCATGGCTGGCTATATCGGAGGATACCATTCGCGCCTTATACGCGTCGATACCATCACGCGTGGAACAAGTTATCAGGGTCCCTAGCAGATCCTGTGCCTACTAGACAACAGGACTCATGCTGAATCCCGGTGACTGAAATACTAATAATTTCTGTAGAACATACTGATGTGCATGTCCTGTGACTTTTAACGCTCTATTTCAAGTCGTTCAAAGTGCTCTGTTTTTTTCTGAACATGAGTGTAGAATGTAGTTCATTGCCACTTGAGTGCAGTATTCCTTAAATAACTTAATACATTACACTTATAGTTTTATACATGGTTTATACAGAAAATACATGTGATATATAAAATACATTGGTTGTAGCTTCACATAAAGAGGCGAATACACTTCTGCCTACACATAAGACGAATAGTAGCCGGCCGCTGTGGCCAAGCGGTACTAGGCGCTTCAGTCTGGAACCGCGCTGCTGCTACGGTCGCAGGTTCGAATCCTGCCTCGGGCATGGATGTGTGTGATATCCTTAGGTTAGTTAGGTTTAAGTAGTTCTAAGTCTAGTGGACTGATGACCTCAGAAGTTAAGTCCCATAGTGCTCAGAGCCATTTTTTGAATTTAATGTGGGAGCAGCCTCGGAATAAAATTTCTTCTAGCCTTCTTCTCCTGTCAAGCGACATAACCTTATTACTGTCTGTGTATGAGATGTCACTGCTCGTGTCGGTGCTTTGTTTGTTTTATGATTGTTACTGCCTGTTGTGTTGTTTGTGGCTGTGTTACGGCATGTAGTATCATGTGTTGTTAGTTTTGGACCTTAACTGTTGATCCCTCCTGAGTCATGTACACTTGGTTTCTTTCAATGTTTCGGAATCTGTAGTCGTGTTTGTGTCCTCCAATGTGGTTTTTTGTGTTGTTAGTGCTCGTTTACGCCTCCTTCGATACGGATTTTGGCGCTTGTATTCTTTGTGCAGTGTGTTTGATGCAATACCGGCTACGCTATGTATTGTGTTCCAATCATCGGGATTGCGTATTATTCTGGAACATTTATTTCAGTACTTCATTAGGGCATTTTTTTCCGTTATTACGTTTTCGTAATGATTCGGTCAATAGCCGATCGCACTGAATCGCCGCTTCCGGGATACAGGGAGGCGATCCTACCAAGGATCGAGTCTTCCTCGCGGATTACCGACGAGGGCTGGTGAGCCGACCTGTCTCGATGTAGTTTTTAGACGGTTTCCCACGTCCCGCAACGCAAACATTAGAAAACGTTCGCACACTTTTACACAGGTTTTCTCCAGACACAGACAGACAGGGTACACAGATTCCGTCCATTGAGTGTGGTTGAGTCAAGAAGGGCATCTGGTTACCAATTACACTGGTTACCATAACATTACCTCATCCCATAAAATAATGCCCTACTCATAGAAACGAGAAGAAAAGCAAGAAGAGGATTTCGTCGTAATAAGTTGTAACAGTCGCTAAGCACTAGCCGTTAGGTAACAGGTGCCGAACGGAAGGTCTAAAAGGACGAGGTCATTCTCATCAGTATCCGATGCGGCGCGCCATGTGGAAAACAAGGCCATTTGGATGACTACTGTATTGGTCGAGGACTTTGACTGCACTCAGAGTCAGAACGATAAGCGTAACACGTGATGGCTGTCGCGTGAGACAAAAAAAAAAACAGCTTAGGTTTATTTTAACAGTTGATGGTCTTATCGCGACATCTACACTGAATTTTGCCTAATACCAGCTTAACACGTAAATACCAGGTGATCGAGGAAAGTTTCGTCTTCAGTACGAGATCGCAAAGAGAGGACGTGGTTGACCATAGATCCTGACCCCCAGAGTGTGCATCATTTTCGAGTTCAATCCCACCTTCTTCCATCTTCCGCACATTAGCGATCCAGCGGAGCAGTATTGTAATGAGAGGTTCTACGGAAGTTCCATAGGCCAACTGAATGTCTTGCAAACGTCCCCATCTGTTGACTCAGGGATCGAGACGTGGCTGCACGATCCGTTACAGCCTTGCGGATAAGATGCCTCTCATCTCGACTGCTAGTGATACGAGGCCGTTGGGATCCAGCACGGCGTTCCGTATTACCCTCCTGAACCCACCGATTCCATATTCTGCTAACAGTCATTGGATCTCGACCAACGCGAGGAGCAGTGTCGCGATACGGTAAACCGCAATCGCGATATGCTGCAATCCGACCTTTACTAAAGTCGGAAACGTGATGGTACGCATTTCTCCTGCTTACACGAGGCATCACAACAACGTTTCACCAGGCAACGCCGGTCAACTGCTGTTTGTGTGTGAGAAATCGGTTGGAAATTTTCCTCATATCAGCACGTTGTAGGTGACGCCATCGGCGCCAACCTTGTGTGGTGCAGCAATTTTAATGGCCAGTAGTGTACAATATCCAACTTTAGAGTGGAGCTTAGAATTACCAACACAGTTTTTTTTTTAAAAAGGTGCCAAGACAGGGCTGGCAATGGATATCTCGATATGCATAGGTATTGATATACATCAATATATTTATTCGAAGATAGATTCATATGCTGTCAATACATTAAATAACTCTCTTGATAAACGTATTCGAGTGATAAACCAAAAGAAATGTAAATATAATGATAGTCATTGCAGATGTATCTTCAAAATTTATAAAAATATATTTACCACAGGTACAGCCAAGAATTCGGCACGTGAGCAGTGCCCTGTCTCTAGGCTGCATTTCCCCCCACAACCACACCATGCTGCATGAGCGTGAAGAGGAGGAAACTGCGAATGCGCCACATTTAAATGGCAATGTAGTCCCAATGCATACGACTTGATTTCATATTTCATTTCTCTCGACAAAGTAGGTCACAATCAAAACAAATTTTCAGTACGTATTTTATTATTTCGTTTGCGCCCTGAATTTTCATTTGGTACAGACTATCGGCATACGGACAGATGTAGTCAATTTCACAAATTTTTTCACTCAGGTTTCCACGTAATTGCGACTTATTTAGTTTCATAATCTGAAAAAGCTTTCCACACACGTGTCGAGAAATATTTTATCGTGTTTGTAACCTCATTACGGAACCGTGTTACTCTTCAAGGGAGAACAAGGTAGGCCTCATGGACAGTGTTAACACAAAAGAATTTTGTCTTTTATACGGGAATTACACTGCAGATCAATAAGTTTCATCTGCAGATGGAAACAGCAAACGGTCTCGAAAACAGATGTGCAGAGCCCTCAAAATGTTTAGAAAACTATCCTTGTAATTCTTTCAGGGTCACACTGAACTTTTCAGACCTGGCATTTTTTTTAACACCAGTGAGCTGAAGGTAGTTGACGCTGTTTTTTGTTAGAATTTGTCCCTTTCAAATTTGATTTTGTTTTTAAATGCATCTCTATCAAATAAGAATATATTGTGTTACTCACCTTGTAATGTCTCACTGTGGGCAGTGAAGTTCATTTAAAAAGCGACGTCAGAAATCCATTCAGGATGTTCAAATTTTCGTTCCTGCTCTATTTTTCTTTCATAAATTCAATAATATTGGGTTTTATATCGGAACGCGTTCCAGACGTGTGTCTTGGCTTTACTAATGTATTTTGCAATAATAAAGTCTCCATACTCTTCAGTTCCACCGAAAACTGTTGCCATTCACTAAGGAATAACGCGCGCGTAATTTACTGTTCGTACCACCAATTCAACACGTGATCGATGCCTAGAAATTTAGCAAGTGTTTCTTATTGGAGAGAACAATGAATCCTGTCTATCGATCATTTTGCATATTCATCGTCAACTAAATTTTTAATTTCTTTCTGCAAGGTGTGTTTCTTGATGCACGTAGCAGTGAATCGCGTCTGTCGAACATCGTAATTGCTCTTTCGTCGTCAACTAAATCCTTAATTTATTTCTGCATGGTGTAGTAACGTCGTTCTACAGTAAATTTGCGGCACCGTCGATTATGCAACTGTTTATTGCATAACAGATATTGACAATTTTTATCTTTCTTTTTTGTTATTCCCATTCATTTTTTTAAAAAATTGTGAAAGTAAATCGCTAGACTTAATCTTTTCGAGCAAAGAGCCACTAGACCTGAAAGCTCCTTTTATACCACGAACAAATAGCGAAGGGCAAACAACAGTGACACGAAGATTCTGCCGAACTGAAGAAAATCGTAACGACCGACAAAAAGCCTCACCGCAACGATAATGAAACGTCACAGTGGCCGAGCATTTCCGAGAAGTGCCTAGCAAAACAGAGAGAGGCCGAGACTCATCCCTCGTGTGACCCGCACATCATGCTTGCACGCAGTTTGGCAAGCCTTTGACGACCCTGGTTTAGCACAACTTTTTAGTGCTTTAAGTTGCAGTCTCAAATAATTCCTCATTACACGTTTTTATAATTGAACATAAATAAAATAATATCTTAGTTGTTTGTTTAATCGTAAATAAAAACAAAACCTTTGTGAGCTGTAAGGAATGTCACTGGATCGTATAGTATATTTATTTTGAATATATCGAGAAGTATACACATCAAAAAAAGTTTTGCATTACATCGGTTCCGAGAGTTCCGGAACATGTACAGAAAATGGGAATAGAGATCGATATAAACATCATTTCCGCCCTTTTTATTCCTCATGAAAACCGCACATTGCATGTTGTACCACCATAGTGCGAGACCTTCAGAGGTGGTGGTCCAGATTGCTGTACACACCGGTACCTCTAATATCCAGTACCACGACCTCCTGCATCGACGCATGCCTGTATTCGTCGTGGAATACTATCCACAAGTTGATGAAGGCACTGTTGATTCAGATTGTCCCACTCCTCAACGGCGATTCGGCGTAGATCCCTCAAAGTGGTTGGTGGGTCATTCGTCCATAAAGAGCCCTTTTCAATGTATCCCAGGCATGTTCGATAGGGTTCATGTCTGGAGAACATGCTGGCCTTTCTAGTCGAGCGATGTCGTTATCCTGAAGGAAGTCGCTCACAAGATGTGCACGATGGGGGCGCGGATTGTCTTCCATGAAGGCGAATACCTCGCCAATACGCTGCCGATATGGTTGCACTATCGGTATCGTACAGCCGTTACGGCGCCTTCCATGACTACTAGCGGCATACGTCGACCCCACATAACGCCACCCCAAACCAGCATGGGACTTCCACCTAGCTGCACTAGCTGGACAGTGTGTCTAAGGTCTTCAGCCTGACTGGGTTGCCTCCAAACACGTCTCCGACGATTGTCTGGTTGAAGGCATATGCGACACTCATCGGTTAAGAGAACGTGACGCCAATCCTGAGCGGTCCATTCGGCATGTTGTTGGGTCGATCTGTACCGCGCTGCAGGTGTCATGGTTACTAAGATGGACCTCGCCATGGACGTCGGGAGTCAAGTTGCGCATCATGCACGCTATTGCGTATGAGTCGTAACACGACGTCCTGTGGCTGCACGAAAAGCATTATTCAACATGGTGGCGTTGCTGTCGGGGTTCGTCCGAGCCATAATCCGTAGGTAGCGGTCATCCACTGCAGTAGTAGCCCTTGGGCGGCCTGAGCGAGACATGTCATCGACAGTTCCTTTCTTTTATATCTCCTCCATGTCCGAATAACATAGCTTTGGTTCACTCCGAGACGCCTGGACACTTCCCTTGTTGAGAGCCCTTCGTGGCACAAAATAACAACGCGGACGCGATCGAACCGCGGTATTGATTTTTCGGAGGTTGCAGAAATGTTCTTTTGGTAGTCTACTTTCGCTTCGTCATTTGAAAGTAGCAAGCCTATAGAGTACATTTGTATAGATAGGTGTGGTGTTCTGTCAAACACGTGAGGCACAACAGACACGTCTCTTGATGGAGCAGCTAGTGCAATTGTAGTGTCACAGAATAAACAAAAACAATGGGACAATAGAATAAAGAAACAATTGCATCACGAGTGTGAAATTACTAACGGTAATAATAATCATAATAATAATTGTAATAATAATAATAATAATTGACTGCGGATAGCAGCGCCGCATACATTATACACTCCTGGAAATGGAAAAAAGAACACATTGACACCGGTGTGTCAGACCCACCATACTTGCTCCGGACACTGCGAGAGGGCTGTACAAGCAATGATCACACGCACGGCACAGCGGACACACCAGGAACCGCGGTGTTGGCCGTCGAATGGCGCTAGCTGCGCAGCATTTGTGCACCGCCGCCGTCAGTGTCAGCCAGTTTGCCGTGGCATACGGAGCTCCATCGCAGTCTTTAACACTGGTAGCATGCCGCGACAGCGTGGACGTGAACCGTATGTGCAGTTGACGGACTTTGAGCGAGGGCGTATAGTGGGCATGCGGGAGACCGGGTGGACGTACCGCCGAATTGCTCAACACGTGGGGCGTGAGGTCTCCACAGTACATCGATGTTGTCGCCAGTGGTCGGCGGAAGGTGAACGTGCCCGTCGACCTGGGACCGGACCGCAGCGACGCACGGATGCACGCCAAGACCGTAGGATCCTACGCAGTGCCGTAGGGGACCGCACCGCCACTTCCCAGCAAATTAGGGACACTGTTGCTCCTGGGGTATCGGCGAGGACCTTTCGCAACCGTCTCCATGAAGCTGGGCTACGGTCCCGCACACCGTTAGGCCGTCTTCCGCTCACGCCCCAACATCGTGCAGCCCGCCTCCAGTGGTGTCGCGACAGGCGTGAATTGAGGGACGAATGGAGACGTGTCGTCTTGAGCGATGAGAGTCGCTTCTGCCTTGGTGCCAATGATGGTCGTATACGTGTTTGGCGCCGTGCAGGTGAGCGCCACAATCAGGACTGCATACGACCGAGGCACACAGGGCCAACACCCGGCATCATGGTGTGGGGAGCGACCTCCTACACTGGCCGTACACCACTGGTGATCGTCGAGGGGACACTGAATAGTGCACGGTACATCCAAACCGTCATCGAACCCATCGTTCTACCATTCCTAGACCGACAAGGGAACTTGCTGTTCCAACAGGACAATGCACGTCCGCATGTATCCCGTGCCACCCAACGTGCTCCGGATCTGTCCCCCATTGAGCATGTTTGGGACTGGATGAAGCGTCGTCTCACGCGGTCTGCACGTCCAGCACGAACGCTGGTCCAACTGAGGCGCCAGGTGGAAATGGCATGGCAAGTCGTTCCACAGGACTACATCCAGCATCTCTACGATCGTCTCCATGGGAGAATAGCAGCCTGCATTGCTGCGAAAGGTGGATATACACTGTACTAGTGCCGACATTGTGCATGCTCTGTTGCCTGTGTCTATGTGCCTGTGGTTCTGTCAGTGTGATCATGTGATGTATCTGACCCCAGGAATGTGTCAATAAAGTTTCCCCTTCCTGGGACAATGAATTCACGGTGTTCTTATTTCAATTTCCAGGAGTGTATATATTATTTTCTTTATATTTAATACTGTTAGTTTTATTATGTGTACTATTATAATTATTATTACTATTACTTTTACTTCCGCACGTATGATGCAATTGTTTCTATATTTTTCTGTACTTATTGTATATTCTGCAAAACTACAAATGTACTCTGTAGATTTACTGCTTTCACAGAAACAATGCGAAAGCAGACTGCCAAGAGAACATTGCTGTAAACTCCAAACAGTTGTTTTACATGCCAGGAAAATGTCCCATATAGCATTTTCACACACAGTACAGTAAAAAAATTTGCCATAATTGGGATTCAAATCCCGGACCCTTTGTTCAACGAAGCTGCAGGCTGTCGACGTACAAAGTTTGGTCCAAATCTGTGTGTCTGACATCTGGATGTGTGGGTATCGGTGACATTTTTATTTGTCTGGATGTGGAATAAAGAAAACATGAGCTATTGGAGTGGCACGAACCCTCGGACTTCATGATCAGCCCCACCGTAAAGAAGGTGTGACTGTTTGGTGTGCGATATCCAAAACTGACACTAATGTCCCATGGCTTTCGAAGAGAACGATTTGGCAGTTACGGTCACTTCTGAGCGTTGTGCCCAGGTGAATGACGAGTTTTTTTTCCTTCCTGCATTTGAAGAAATGGATATGGGGGATGTCTGGTTCCAATAAGACGGCGTCAAAGCTCACACGGCACGAACGTCAATGACTCTTCTTGCGCGAGCACTTTCCCGGCTGTCTCGTCTCTTCGAGAGGCGATCTTCAGTGGCCAGCACGCTCGCCATATTTAACCTCATGCGACTTTTTTTTATGGGGCTGTTTTGAGTCCGTGTGTACCAATCCTGCATGAATCCTGGGCCAGCTGCGGAACAATATTCATGCTGCTATTACCAAGACACACAGCGACATGCTGGATGAAGTGGACTGAAGCTTCTGATTTCGATTCTCCAAATGGACTGAGCAGAACGGAGCCCACGTTCAAGCTATCGTCTTCAAAACCTGGTCAAATAAAACTTGAAACGAACCTTTAAATAAAGAAAAAAATTAATTCGCCGTCTCCAATATTTTTTTGTTGGTTGGTTGGTTTGGGGAAGGAGACCAGACAGCGTGGTCATCGGTCTCATCGGATTAGGGAAGGAAGTCGGCCGTGCCCTTTAATAGGAACCATCCCGGCATTTGCCTGGAGTGATTTAGGAAAATCACGGAAAACCTAAATCAGGATGGCCGGACGCGGGATTGAACCGTCGTCCTTCCGAATGCGAGTCCAGTGTCTTACCACTGCGCCACCTCGCTCGGTCCAATATTTTTGTTTTATAATTAAAAAAAAAATAAGGAAGTTCCTGCGCCACACCCTGTATCACGTGGTCATTTCTGCTCATTTCGAAATTGCATAATATGAGTCTCTGTGAAAATAAGACTAAAACTTTGTTGAGAACTAGTCGTCCAGCTGTCATCTGCGCTCTTTCTGATAAAAGTGAGTTTGAGCTCTTTTTAAAGTCACTCTTAAATTTCATGATTTTAAACATGGCTGCGGCAGCAACTGTTAAAATTCTTCACAATAAAGGATGACAGCCAAAAACAATTGCAGGATAAAATTTTTTTATTAAAATTCTTGACCAAGGTTTCGGTACATATAAATATACCTTCATCAGAAGTAAAACTTCTAAAATTACATCATGCAATGGAGAGTAATAAAAACAATTATGCCAAAGGCGTCGTCAGTTTTAATTACTGACGACGCCTTTGGCATAATTGTTTTTATTACTCTCCATTGCATGATGTAATTTTAGAAGTTTTACTTCTGATGAAGGTATATTTATATGTACCGAAACCTTGGTCAAGAATTTTAATAAAAAATTTTATCCTGCAACTGTTTTTGGCTGTCATCCTTTATTGTGAATCACTCTTAAATCGTTTGTGTAGGCTAAGAATAGAACTAGACCCAGTAATGACCCTTATGTTACAATACACCATACATCACCCAGTCCTGACTTGGGTTGTACTTCTTAGGTGAAGTTTGCCAATGTGGTGGTGGTGGTGGTGGTGGTTAGTGTTTAACGTCCCGTCGACAACGAGGTCATTAGAGACGGAGCGCAAGCTCGGGTTAGGGAAGGATTGGGAAGGAAATCGGCCGTGCCCTTTCGAAGGAGCCATCCCGACATTTGCCTGAAACGATTTAGGGAAATCACGGGAAACTTAAATCAGGATGGCTGGAGACGGGATTGAACTGTCGTCCTCACGAATGCGAGTCCAGTGTTCGCCAATGTGACTGCTACCTATCATGTAGGAACACGCAAGTGAAATGCCATTTATGGTAAAACGTTTTAGTTAGTAAAGTACACTTTTACAGGCTACACGTTCTGTACTTTCATTATCAAATCATTTGAAACAAAAGTTGACTTAGATAATGCCTTCTTTATCCTCGTTTGAAAATATTGCTTGGTAAGCAAAAATTTGCGGATCGCTTCGCATAGAAATAACTTGCACTGTTTGAGGGAATAGCAGGAAAATATTGATAGTTCACTTAGACAATTGTATAGCACTCGAAGCACACTATCATAAAAGGACTTTTAAAAAATTACTGATATTTTGCCACATTTTGCGAAATATTTTTTGTTGAACCTTGTCCTGTAAGATATCATGGTACAGGAAACGTATTTTTTTTTTGTTTCACAGATATATTGAGTGAAGTGGACCTTTCGTGATGAAACGTCACAGTGTGGTTTTTTGTAGTCGTTATCGTATGATTACTATGTAAAAGAAAACTTTCTATTTTTAAAATGTCATTGTAGTATACATGCACATCAGTTTTGTTAATGTAAGTCTATACAAAAAGAAAAGTGGAAAAAAAAAGAATGTATGCCAAGTTATATATCACTTGTGATTGAAATATTTTTGTTACTCTAAAATTCACTTTCAATTTCATGAGAACATTTTTTTCAGGACAAATCTTCCGAAAGAGGTCATGGGATTCCCAGATTTTCCTATTCCACACAGAGAAGAATCTTACCTACCAGCAAAGGACATTCTCCAGTTCTTAAACGACTATGCTGATCATTTTGGCCTGAGGAAGCACATAAAGGTACGTATAATTTGTCACTGTTTTAGTACTGCTTACCGGAAGCAAGGACTTCTTCGTTAACTGTGGGTATTAATGGTGATGTAAAGAACCAGAATCCGGTATTCAATCGCTGTTTGAATATATTAAAACAAAAGCTCCGCTAAATAGCTGTATAAGTTTGCACAAACTATTCGAGGGAATCGTGGGTATAGTAACATGAAAATGATGTTTCAGAATACATTTTGATGTTGCCTTCTTTTGTTTGTATGATCATTCGAATCTTATCGTTAGCTGTCTACGTAAGATGGACTACTTTGTGCGTTGTGAATAGCCAAAGGAATGTTCGACCTCAACAACTGAATTACGTAGTTCATTCACCGTACTATACTTCAAATACTTCCGTCATTAAGTGTGGCAAGGGGAATACTACATAGCCAATTTTTGGAACAAGATGTGTCCTATACATGGTGATTCAGCTACGTTGTTCGCCTCAAATATTTCCGTCTGGAATCATATAAGACAAAGGAAGTCAAGAATTCAGCCCTGGCCTTCGACCATAAATATAATAGACGGGCCCTGACGTCATTTTCGTGGCTCCAACATCTCAGGGCTAAAGTCACGTGAATGTTGGCAAAACATGGTTGTTTCGTGTTGCGCTTACGGCTGTACTCAGCGTTTTGTCGGGGGAAATGGCATTACATTTCACGTGTAAGTGTTCCTATGATGGTGCAGATGCGTTTATGGAAATCTGCTGAAGTGACTTTTATGTTTTTTACACTTGAAATAGAGTATCACGTAAATTAAAGTGTTGAAAGTGATACCTGTAAAGTCAGACTCATATCCCATTTTCGAAAGTATCTGTGATAATTCGGTTACAGAAGTAAGTATAACTGTTTGTCGTTCCTACTCATAGGTTCCCTAAGGATGAAAACCGAAGGCAGCTTTGGATACAGGCCCTGAAATGGAAAAACTTTAAGCCATCTGCACATACGCGCCTTTTTGTATATACAAGTGAGATTATAATAAGGTAAGAGCACCTATAGTCGACACATGAAGAGAATTTCTTTCTACCTTCTGATACTATTAAATAAATGTAGGCTCCAAAATTATTTTCTGAAACTTCAAAGTCTCACCTTTCATCTAAAATATCATTTTTTTTAAACTGATAGTTTAAACTTTTGTAAAAATAGTAGGAACTGAACCTTTAGAGTGCACCTAAAATTGATACTCTAAAATGAACCTGCTCCTAAAGTCGACAATTTTGCCACCTATAGTTGACGTAATTCCCATATCCCATTTTCTTTTATAAGTGACTAGAGCTCAAAACGCGGCGAATCCAATGTTAGAAGTTTTGACACGAGCCCACTCTTACCGTTTAAAAGAATTTTAACGACATTTTACTTTAATTGATAGTTTATAGTAATTTCGTCCCGCTGGCCACCAGAGGGGCGTTCGATGTATTTGTTAGATTTTATAAATGGTACTGTGAACAAACCCAGGTCAAATTTAGTTCTGACATAATTTTTCGCAAATAAAAAAGTAATTTTTGTTGGAAGCGTTTGGCAGTCAACTGAGAAATGTGGGTAAAATACGATACAAAGACAGGATGGCAGACCGCTGATTTGAAATCCCGCCACGTTTTGCCAACAGTCACGTGGTTTATGTTGGAGCCACACCAGCCCTATAGCTTCTGCACAGCAAGGCCAGTCTACTAGTATCTATGGTCGAAGGCCCTGGCACGAGTCCCACAGCACTCAGCCTCGCTGCACATTTGCCCCACCGCCACGCCACGCTGTCTGAGCGCGTGGAGGGCTAAGAGGGGAAACCGCGAACGCGGCACATTTTAAACGGCAGTGCAGTCGCACTGTGTGCAACTTGGTTTTACATTTCACATATCTGAACAACACAGATGACAAACAAAACACAGTATTATTTAATAATTATTAATAATTTAATAATTATTAATTTAATAATTATTTAACAATAATGAAGACATAATTGTTATCTGGCACGAACTGTTGTCACAAGGACAACCACAGACAATATCACAAATTTTCCCACTCAGGTTGGCAAGATATTGCGGCTTGTTTAATATGTAATCAAAAAGGGTCTTTCACACAAATACGTCGATCGAAAAATTGTCGCACTTTTGACACCTCATAATGGAGATATGGAAACTGTACCTAAGTAAAAGCCATGTAGACGTCCTGGACAGTTTTAACGTAAGAGGATTTGTCATCAAAACGGTGATTACCCAGCATGTCGGCCTGTTACATCTGCGTGCTCACAGAAGCACTTTCAACTGAAACAGACAACGCTCTCGGGAACAGCTCTAAAACAGATATAAGACAGGAAGAGTCCTCAAGACGTTTAGGAATCTATCCTTGTAATTCTTTCAAGGTCACAACCTCGCGTTTTCTATGAAGACAGTGGTCTTAGGGAAATGGACTGTTTTTGTCAGAATGTGTCCCTGCTACAACGCGATTTTCTTTTTAAATGCATTCCGAATGTCGAATTGTAGGCAGTCTGCAGTGATGTCCACTTAAAATGCGAGATATCGAAACAGGTATTCAAAATTTCGTTCCTACACTCCCGTTTCCTTTCATAAATTAAAGAACGGCGAGTCTTAAATCGAAAAATAGTTCCAGTCATACCCCTAGACAAAGCAACGTACTTTGCAGTAATCTATAAAGTCTCCATGTTCTTCGTTCCATTTCTTCGAAAACTGTTAGCAGCTGACACTGGAATAATGTGTGCGAATTCAGACATTTTGCTGTTCGTACCACCAGTTTGTTCATGTGCAGCATGGCCCCAAATTTAGCAAAAATGTACAAATTATGAATCCCGTCTGACGATCGTTGTACTGTCTTGCTCTTTCGTTTCCAACTAAATCTTTAAATTATACACTCCTGGAAATTGAAATAAGAACACCGTGAATTCATTGTCCCAGGAAGGGGAAACTTTATTGACACATTCCTGGGGTCAGATACATCACATGATCACACTGACAGAACCACAGGCACATAGACACAGGCAACAGAGCATGCACAATGTCGGCACTAGTACAGTGTATATCCACCTTTCGCAGCAATGCAGGCTGCTATTCTCCCATGGAGACGATCGTAGAGATGCTGGATGTAGTCCTGTGGAACGGCTTGCCATGCCATTTCCACCTGGCGCCTCAGTTGGACCAGCGTTCGTGCTGGACGTGCAGACCGCGTGAGACGACGCTTCATCGAGTCCCAAACATGCTCAATGGGGGACAGATCCGGAGATCTTGCTGGCCAGGGTAGTTGACTTACACCTTCTAGAGCACGTTGGGTGGCACGGGATACATGCGGACGTGCATTGTCCTGTTGGAACAGCAAGTTCCCTTGCCGGTCTAGGAATGGTAGAACGATGGGTTCGATGACGGTTTGGATGTACCGTGCACTATTCAGTGTTCCCTCGACGATCACCAGTGGTGTACGGCCAGTGTAAGAGATCGCTCCCCACACCATGATGCCGGGTGTTGGCCCTGTGTGCCTCGGTCGTATGCAGTCCTGATTGTGGCGCTCACCTGCACGGCGCCAAACACGCATACGACCATCATTGGCACCAAGGCAGAAGCGACTCTCATCGCTGAAGACGACACGTCTCCATTCGTCCCTCCATTCACGCCTGTCGCGACACCACTGGAGGCGGGCTGCACGATGTTGGGGCGTGAGCGGAAGACGGCCTAACGGTGTGCGGGACCGTAGCCCAGCTTCATGGAGACGGTTGCGAATGGTCCTCGCCGATACCCCAGGAGCAACAGTGTCCCTAATTTGTTGGGAAGTGGCGGTGCGGTCCCCTACGGCACTGCGTAGGATCCTAGGGTCTTGGCGTGCATCCGTGCGTCGCTGCGGTCCGGTCCCAGGTCGACGGGCACGTGCACCTTCCGCCGACCACTGGCGACAACATCGATGTACTGTGGAGACCTCACGCCCCACGTGTTGAGCAGTTCGGCGGTACGTCCACCCGGCCTCCCGCATGCCCACTATACGCCCTCGCTCAAAGTCCGTCAACTGCACATACGGTTCACGTCCACGCTGTCGCGGCATGCTACCAGTGTTAAAGACTGCGATGGAGCTCCGTATGCCACGGCAAACTGGCTGACACTGACGGCGGCGGTGCACAAATGCTGCGCAGCTAGCGCCATTCGACGGCCAACACCGCGGTTCCTGGTGTGTCCGCTGTGCCGTGCGTGTGATCATTGCTTGTACAGCCCTCTCGCAGTGTCCGGAGCAAGTATGGTGGGTCTGACACACCGGTGTCAATGTGTTCTTTTTTCCATTTCCAGGAGTGTATTTGCAAGGTTCTGTAGCACCGTTTCACAGCAAACATACAGTGCCCATCGCTTATGCGACCGTTTAATTTATACTGAGAATTCTCATTCCTCTCTCATGTCGTTCCGAAAAGCCGTTGACGTTATATCGCTAGACTGCCTCTTTTTGTGTGTACAGCCAACTTCCTTTACACCATGAACAAATAGTGAAGGGGAATCAGCGCTGACGCCACGACTCTGCCGAACTGAAGAGAGTTATGCCGACAGAGAAATCCACACCACAATACTACCGAAATGTCACGCTGCTCCGACTACTTTCGGGAAGTAACGAGCAAAGCCGCGGCAGACCGAGCCTTTGCCAGCATACGGCCCGCGTGAAGTTTGGCATGCCATGACCGGCCCTTGTTTAAGATATCGTAAAGGTATTTTCACCCAGATGAATTGCGAAAAAGTCCTCACTAAACGTTGCATAGATTCTTTCTGTAGTTGTGTTGATATCGGTATCAACTTTGCTTTTTCAGGTGACACTACAGTAATGGAAAGGAGCGTTTGGCGCCTTGCGACCTTTTAATTTATACTGAGAATTCTCATTCCTCTCTCATGTCATCCCGAAAAGCCTTTGACGTTATATCGCTAGACTGCCTCTTTTTGTGTGTACAGCCAACTTGCAGGGCAGGACCGGCCGCCTTGGTGCAGGCCTTATTACATTCGACGCCACAATGAACGACCTGAGCGGCGGATGGGGATGAAATGATGAAGACAGTGCAACACCCAGTCCCTGAGCGGAGAAAAACGTGACCCAGCTGGGAATCGAACTCGGGCCCGTAGGACGGCAATCAGTCACGCTGACCACTTTTTTTTTAATAATTTTTATTGAACAAACTAAAAGTACATATAAATTCACTATGCAAGAGTTCTTCAAGGTACCATTTAAACATATACAAATGACTGTTAGTTAAAAAAAACATTAAATACAAAAAATATAACATATTCTGTCTTCTTCATTTTTTTAATTTGTTTTTTTGGTCGATGCATGTGAACGTGGATAAGGGTGTTGCATCATGTGACAGGTAGGCATGGTACACCCCAACTTTGAGGGGGGTCAAGGAAGACGCTGCGGAGATAACCGGCAAAAGTTTGTCGGTAAGATGGTTTTCGGGTGAGGGTGCTATGCGCCGTCACAACTTTGTACCAGAAGTCAAGGACTGTATGCGGACCACTCTGAAAGAGGTATTCTAAAGCCTGTCCTCGAAACCAGACTAGGTTATGGTGCTTAGCAAGAGGGTAGTGAAATGTCTGGGGCAACAACAGGAAATCCGGGGTTACCTTCGTTGGCGGGGCACGGAGGTAAAAGCCCACAATTCGTTGGATGAGGAGCCATACGCTTTGTTTCAGGGGGCACGTAAGACGGTGCTCGTCGGTGTCTTCGAGCTGACAGTCAGGGCAGGGTGGGGAGGTGGCCAGTCCTATGCGATAAAGTCGACTATTAGTCGGGAATTGTCCATAGACTAAAACATACCAGAGTGCAGACACAGACGACGGTAAAAAGGGTGCATGCACACACCCCCTAACCGTTCGCCAGTTAATGTCAGGGTGCTGTAGCACCATGGGGTCGCAAGGGTTGGACAGCTTAAACAAGCGATAATAGTCTTTTTTACGGGGAGGACGGGTGACTGGAAGATCATCCCGAACGTAGCTGAGTTCTACGAAACAATTGGCGACGTGGTACAATAATGGAGAAATAGGTGCCACATTGATCGGTGGATCGGGAGAAGCTGGTCGGAGGATATGTAAGAGACTGCGTGTTAAGGACGGGACCGGCCCCTGCCAGTGCCGCAACAGAGTGTGGACAAAGAGTGCAGAAGATCGTGCCCGCACGTTGACGAGGCCGAGGCCACCTTTGGCAGGAAGCAGTGTTAGAGTGTTGTAGCGGACTTTGAAAAGTGCCCCTGCTGGCACGAAATATCCAAAGGCTGATTGGATGCGGCGGCCAAGGAGTAACGGCATCTGGGCGACGTGTACCAGTTTAGGGGCGACATACATGTTGACATAGGACACACGTTGGAGTTGGTTTAAGTTATGGTGCACTTGACCGCGGACATGGCGCCGAATCGACTGCAAAAGCCGCCGGTAAGCCAGGGCCACTGTGCGGTGTGTGGAGCTCGTAAATTCGATACCCAAGTAACGAAGGGTGGCACTGACTGGGAGTGGGGTCGGCACCATAGCCGGGAGGCCGCGCCAAATGTGCATCATAGTCGATTTACGGACATTGAGAATGCTACCAGAAAGACGTCCATTCTGGTGGATCCATTGGATGGCGTCATTGAGTTCCGTGGAGGAGCAGGTGAGAAAGAGGAGATCGTCCGTATAAGCCCTACAGTGAAAGGTGTAGTCACGCAAAGTGAGGCCCTGCAGTCTAGAGGTAAGACCAGTGATGAGGGATGCAATGGCGTATAGTAAAGTAGACATAGGGCATCCTTGACGCACAGAGCGGCGTATAGGAATCGGTCCTACAAGCCTCCCATTGACTTGTACCATCGAGACCGCGGGAAGTAGTAACCGGCGAATGGCATCGACAAAAAGTAATGGGGACTCCATACGTGTCGCCACCATGAGGAGGAATGGGTGTCGAAAGCGATCAAAGGCACTCGTGAAATCGACGGATACCAGTGCTGCACGAAGGCGACAAACCGACGCCAGAGCTATGAGGTCACGGCATTCTCCTAGGGCTGTTTGTAAGGTGGCCCCACGACCACGTGCAGTCTGCTCAGGTGAAAGGACCGTAGGTAAGACGGTGCGTATGCGCGCTGCTAAGAGGCGTGCATAGATTTTATAGTCTGCATTCAGTAGTGTAAGGGGGCGATATGCAGAGACATGAGACCCTCCCTTCGGTTTAGGCACAGGTAGAAGAATGCCAGTGACGAATTCAGGTGGAATTGGGAAGGACGGAGTAAAGAGTTCCTGAATCACTACTCAGCTATCAGGGCGGACATTACAGTAATGGCTGCTGTTAGTATCGTAAACGTAAAACAAACGAATTCAACGGCGTGTAACTCTTCATAGCCGGCCGCGGTGGTCTAGCGGTTCTGGCGCTGCAGTCCGGAACCGCGGGACTGCTACGGTCGCAGGTTCGAATCCTGCCTCGGGCATGGGTGTGTGTGATGTCCTTAGGTTAGTTAGGTTTAGGTAGTTCTAAGTTCTAGGGGACTTATGACCTAAGATGTTGAGTCCCATAGTGCTCAGAGCCATTTGAATTTTAACTCTTCATAATACGAGTCCTAGTTTCGGAGTAATTACAATATCTATAACTTATCTGTTTTGAGCATGAAACCATTTTGTTGTCTTCTGCAGAAGGTCGTGATTTCATACCCAAATAAGGAAACATATCATCTCGAGTGAGAAGGGGACAGTGTTACATCGTGTTGATGCCAGGATAAAAGGTGCACAGAAAATGTAGCTTTCATTCGGCCTGTGTCGTACACGTGAGCCAAATACTGCTCAATTTCAAAAAAATATGAGATTTTCACAAACAAAGAGATACTACACACGCTATTCTTTATGGAGAACACAAAAAGGACGCGGAGAAAATAGTTGAATTGTGCTCACAAAGATATACTGACAGACGGTTTGCAACAAGAATAGCAATTCTATGAATTTGCAAAAAATTGTTATTGGAAGAACAGTGGAATACTACGCAGAGGGTGGGGACTATCCTCGCAACGAGCGGAGCGAACGTAATACACTCTCCCCGCTAACCAATTATCCGAATGGGACGGGAATCTGTAGACGTGATGTGCATGTATAGCCAAACATATGATTAAAATTTCAGAAAAATTGGGTGATTCTTTCAAGAGAAAGAGCTTCACAAATTAAACAAGTCAATAACGCGTTGGTCTACCTCTGGGCCTTATGCAAGCAGTTGTTCGGCTTGACATTGATTGATAGACTTGTTGAATGTCCACCTATAGTATATCGTGCCAAATTGTGTGCAATTGCAGCGTTAGATTGTCAAAATTCCGAGCTGGTTGGAGGGCCCTGCCTATAATGCACCAAACGTTTTGAATTTGGAAGATATCCAGCGACCCTGATGGCCAAGGCAGGGTATGGCAAGCACGAAAACAAGCAGTAGAAACTCTCGCCGTGTGCGGGCGGACGTTATCTTGCTGAAATGTAAGTCCAGGATTGCTTGCCAAGAAAGGCAACAGAACGGGGCATAGAATACCGTCGACGCACCGTTGTGCTGTAAGGGTGCCGCGGCTGACAACCGAAAGAGTCCTGCTGTGAAATGAATTGGCACCCAGAACCATTACTCGTGGCTGTCGGGCCGTGTGGCTGGCGACAGTGGGATTGTTACCCCACAACTGTCTGGGAGGTCTGCAGATACGTCTTCGCCGGTCATCGGAGATCAGTTCGAAGTCGGACTCGTCGAAGACAATTTTACTGCAGTCAATGAGATTCCAGGCCGAATGTGCCCGACGCCACTGCAAAGCCGCTTGTTGGTGTAGAGAGGTCGCTGGTAGTCGGCGTAAGGAGCGCCATGAGCTCAGCCGCCTTTCTGTGAGCCACCTACTAATGGTCCTTGTGGTGACTGAAGCACCAGCTGCACATTGGATCGCTGATAAAAACGAATCCTGGACTCCGAGTCCCCCTCTGATGGCCGGCCGGAGTGGCCGTGCGGTTCTAGGCGCTCCAGTCTGGAGCCGAGTGACCGCTCCGGTCGCAGGTTCGAATCCTGCCTCGGGCATGGATGTGTGTGGTGTCCTTAGGTTAGTTAGGTTTAATTAGTTCTAAGTTCTAGGCGACTCATAACCTCAGAAGTTAAGTCGCATAGTGCTCAGAGCCAGCCCCTCTGATGAGTGCTTGGCAACCACATTCTGTCGTCTCTCTAGGTCGACATCTTCCTTTTTGACGCTTGATCTACAAATGGATACTCTGTAGATAACTCGTAAGTGCCTGACAGACGGTTCATCGAACCACCTTCACAATTATTCCAATCTCGAACAGCACGCGGAGGAAACGACACCTATCTCTTTCCGTGCGAACTCTCATTTCCCTTATTTAATTATGATGATCGTTTCCCTATGTAGGTCGGCGTCAAAAAAATATTTTCGCATTCGGAAGAGAAAGTTGGTGGCTGAAATTTTGTGAGATGATTCCGCCGCAACGAAAAACGCCTTCGTTTGAATGATGTCCACCTTAATCATGTATCATGTCTACATCTACATCTACATAGCCACCCAACGGTGTGTGGCGGAGGGCACTTTACGTGCCACTGTCATTACCTCCCTTTCCTGTTCCAGTCGCGTATGGTTCGCGGGAAGAACGACTGTCTGAAAGCCTCCGTGCGCGCTCTAATCTCTCTAATTTTACATTCGTGATCTCCTCGGGAGGTATAAGTAGGGGGAAGCAATATATTCGATACCTCATCCAGAAACGCACCCTCTCGAAACCTGGCGAGCAAGCTACACCGCGATGCAGAGCGCCTCTCTTGCAGAGTCTGCCACTTGAGTTTGTTAAACATCTCCGTAACGCTATCACGGTTACCAAATAACCCTGTGACGAAACGGGCCGCTCTTCTTTGGATCTTCTCTATCTCCTCCGTCAACCCGATCTGGTACGGATCCCACACTGATGCGCAATACTCAAGTATAGGTCGAACGAGTGTTTTGTAAGCCACCTCCTTTGTTGATGGACTACATTTTCTAAGGACTCTCCCAATGAATCTCAACCTGGTACCCGCCTTACCAACAATTAATTTTATATGATCATTCCACTTCAAATCGTTCCGCACGCATACTCCCAGATATTTTACAGAAGTAACTGCTACCAGTGTTTGTTCCGCTATCATATAATCATACAATAAAGGATCCTTCTTTCTATGTATTCGCAATACATTACATTTGTCTATGTTAAGGGTCAGTTGCCACTCCCTGCACCAAGTGCCTATCCGCTGCAGATCTTCCTGCATTTCGCTACAATTCTCTAATGCTGCAACTTCTCTGTATACTACAGCATCATCCGCGAAAAGCCGCATGGAACTTCCGCACTATCTACTAGGTCATTTATATATATTGTGAAAAGCAATGGTCCCATAACACTCCCCTGTGGCACGCCAGAGGTTACTTTAACGTCTGTAGACGTCTCTCCATTGATAACAACATGCTGTGTTCTGTTTGCTAAAAACTCTTCAATCCAGCCACACAGCTGGTCTGATATTCCGTAGGCTCTTACTTTGCTTATCAGGCGACAGTGCGGAACTGTATCGAACGCCTTCCGGAAGTCAAGGAAAATAGCATCTACCTGGGAGCCTGTATCTAATATTTTCTGGGTCTCATGAACAAATAAAGCGAGTTGGGTCTCACACGATCGCTGTTTCCGGAATCCATGTTGATTCCTACATATCAGATTCTGGGTTTCCAAAAACGACATGATACTCGAGGAAAAAACATGTTCTAAAATTCTACAACAGATCGACGTCAGAGATATAGGTCTATAGTTTTGCGCATCTGCTCGACGACCCTTCTTGAAGACTGGGACTACCTGTGCTCTTTTCCAATCATTTGGAACCTTCCGTTCCTCTAGAGACTTGCGGTACACGGCTGTTAGAAGGGGGGCAAGTTCTTTCGCGTACTCTGTGTAGAATCGAATTGGTATCCCGTCAGGTCCAGTGGACTTTCCTCTGTTGAGTGATTCCAGTTGCTTTTCTATTCCTTGGACACTTATTTCGATGTCAGCCATTTTTTCGTTTGTGCAAGGATTTAGAGAAGGAACTGCAGTGCGGTCTTCCTCTGTGAAACAGCTTTGGAAAAAGGTGTTTAGTATTTCAGCTTTACGCGTGTCATCCTCTGTTTCAATGCCTTCATCATCCCGGAGTGTCTGGATATGCTGTTTCGATCCACTTACTGATTTAACGTAAGACCAGAACTTCCTAGGATTTTCTGTCAAGTCGGTACATAGAATTTTACTTTCGAATTCACTGAACGCTTCACGCATAGCCCTCCTTACGCTAACTTTGACATCGTTTAGCTTCTGTTTGTCTGAGAGGTTTTGGCTGCGTTTAAACTTGCAGTGAAGCTCTCTTTGCTTTCGCAGTAGTTTCCTAACTTTGTTGTTGTACCACGGTGGGTTTTTCCCGTCCCTCACAGTTTTACTCGGCACGTACCTGTCTAAAACGCATTTTACGATTGCCTTGAACTTTTTCCATAAATACTCAACATTGTCAGTGTCGGAACAGAAATTTTTGTTTTTATCTGTTAGGTAGTCTGAAATCTGCCTTCTATTACTCTTGCTAAACAGATAAACCTTCCTCCCTTTTTTCATATTCCTATTTACTTCCATATTCAGGGATGCTGCAACGGCCTTATGATCACTGATTCCCTGTTCTGCGCTTACAGAGTCGAAAAGTTCGGGTCTGTTTGTTATCAGTAGGTCCAAAATGTTATCTCCACGAGTCGCTTCTCTGTTTAATTGCTCGAGATAATTTTCGGATAGTGCACTCAGTATAATGTCACTCGATGCTCTGTTCCTACCACCCGTCCTAAAACATCTGAGTGTCCCAGTCTATATCTGGTAAATTGAAATCTCCACCTAAGACTATAACATGCTGAGAAAATTTATGTGAAATGTATTCCAAATTTTCTCTCAGTTGTTCTGCCACTAATACTGCTGAGTCGGGAGGTCGGTAAAAGGAGCCAATTATTAACCTAGCTCGGTTGTTGAGTGTAACCTCCACCCATAATAATTCACAGGAACTATCCACTTCTACTTCACTACAGGATAAACTACTACTAACAGCGACGAACACTCCACCACCGGTTGCATGCAATCTATCCTTTCTAAACACCGTCTGTACCTTTGTAAAAATTTCGGCAGAATTTATCTCTGGCTTCAGCCAGCTTTCTGTACCTATAACGATTTCAGTTTCGGTGCTTTCTATCAGCGCTTGAAGTTCCGGTACTTTACCAACGCAGCTTCGACAGTTTACAATTACAATACCGATTGCTGCTTGGTCCCCGCATGTCCTGACTTTGCCCTGCACCCGTTGAGGCTGTTGCCCTTTCTGTACTTGCCTAAGGCCATCTAACCTAAAAAACCGCCCAGCCCACGCCACACAACCCCTGCTACCCGTGTAGCCGCTTGTTGCGTGTAGTGGACTCCTGACCTATCCAGTGGAACCCGAAACCCCACCACCCTATGGCGCAAGTCGAGGAATCTGCAGCCCACACGGTCGCAGAACCGTCTCAGCCTCTGATTCAGACCCTCCACTCGGCTCTGTACCAAAGGTCCGCAGTCAGTCCTGTCGACGATGCTGCAGATGGTGAGCTCTGCTTTCATCCCGCTAGCGAGACTGGCAGTCTTCACCAAATCAGATAGCCGCCGGAAGCCAGAGAGGATTTCCTCCGATCCATAGCGACACACATCATTGGTGCCGACATGAGCGACCACCTGCAGATGGGTGCACCCTGTACCCTTCATGGCATCCGGATGGACCCTTTCCACATCTGGAATGACTCCTCCCGGTATGCACACGGAGTGCACATTGGTTTTCTTCCCCTCTCTTGCTGCCATATCCCTAAGGGGCCCCATTACGCGCCTGACGTTGGAGCTCCCAACTACCAGTAAGCCCACCCTCTGCGACTGCCCGGATCTTGCAGACTGAGGGGCAACCTCTGGAACAGGACAAGCAGCCATGTCAGGCCGAAGATCAGTATCAGCCTGAGACAGAGCCTGAAACTAGTTCGTCAGACAAACTGGAGAGGCCTTCCGTTCAGCCCTCCGGAATGTCTTTCGCCCCCTGCCACACCTTGAGATGACCTCCCACTCTACCACAGGTGAGGGATCAGCCTCAATGCGGGCAGTATCCCGGGCAACCACAGTCGTAGTCCGATCGGGGGATGCGTGGGACGAGCTGGCCGTCTCCGACAAACCCCCATCCGGACCCCCATAGTGATGCCCATTGGCAACAGCCTCAAACTGTGTGACCGAAACCAACACTGCCTGAAGCTGGGAGCGAAGGGATGCCAACTCAGCCTGCATCCGAACACAGCAGTTGCAGTCCCTATCCATGCTAAAAACTGTTGTGCAAGGAACGTCTGAACTAATCTACAGAGAGCGCAAACAAATCGACACAAAATTTAAACGGTTATTAAAATACAAGATTGCCTAGTAAATGCAGTAATGCTGCTACTTGCGCACTGCTGACACACTGCTCGGCGGCGGAAGGAGACTACGCGATTTTACACTATTCGGGTACTAAAACGCGATGCTACAACTCGCAAATACTATAATACGCCCAAAATTTATGAATTAAACAATGCAAGTACCAGAAACACGCAAAGAAATTAAGAATTAAACTATGTAACAAATGAGTGAGCTAAGAGTATACGACTTGCTGCTGCAGCTGTTTATCCAACGGCGGCAGGGAGCACACTCTCTCCCCTATTTCGCGATTATACAAAACGTGCTTCTCTTCACTGAACTTTCTCGATGTACTCCGTTAATACTGTCTGGTAAGCATCCCAGACTGCGCAGTGGTACTCCAAGAGCAGTGTAGGCAGTCTGTTTGGTATATATAGTTTCTACGTTTTCTGCCAATAAACCAAAATCTTTGGTTTGCCTTCCCCACAATATTTTCTATGTTGTTCATAACTGTAATTACTAGGTATTTAGTTGAATTTACGACCTTTAGAGTTGACTGATTTATCGCGTAATCGAAGTTGGACAGATTCCCATTAGCACTCATGTGGATGACCTCACACTTTCCATTATTTAGGGTCAATTGGCAGTTTTTGCACCATACAGATATCTTTTCTAAATCGTTTTGCAATTTTTCTGATCTTCTGATGACTTTACTCGACGATAAACAGCAGCATCATCTGCAAACAACTTAAGACGGTTGCTTAGACTGTCTCCTAAGTCGTTTATATAGATAAGAAACAGCAGCGGGCCTATAGCATTACCTTGGAGAATGCCAGATATCGCTTCTGTTTTACTCAATGGATTTCTGTCAGTTACCACAAACTGTGACCTCTCTGACAGCAAATCACATAATTGTGACGAAATTCCGTAAGCATGCAATTTCACTACAAGCCGCTTGTGTGGTACAGTGTTAAAAGCCTTTTGGTAATCTACAAATACCGAATCTATTTGAAATCCCTTGTCAATAGCACCCGACACTTCGTGCGTGTAAAGAACTACTTGTGTTTGACAAGAACGATGTTTTCTAAATACGTGTTGACAGTGTGTCAATAGACCGTTCTCTTCGAGGTAATTCATAATGTTCGAACACAATATATGTTCCAAATTCCTGCTGCATATTGACGTTAATGATATGGGCAGGTAATTTGGTGGATGACTCCTGCTATCTTTCTTGAATATTGATGTGATCTGTGCAACTTTCCAGTCTTTGGGTACGCATCTTTCGTCGAGCGAGCGGTTGTAAAGTGTGCAGCTATTGCATCAGCATACTCGGAAAATAATCTAATTGTTACACAGTCTGGACCAGAAGACTTGGTTTTATTAAGTGATTTTAGTTGCTTCACTACTCCGTGGATCTCTATTTCTAAGTTAATCATGTTGGTCCCTGTTCTTGATTCGAATTCTGAAAGATTTACATCGTCTTCTTTGTTGAAGGAACTTCAACTGATTTGGCAGCACTGTCATCGCTAGTATTCCCATTGCTATCATGCAGAGAAGGCATTGATTGTGTCTTGCCGCTAGTATATTTTACATACGGCCAGCATCTGTTTGAATTTTCTGCCAGACAAAGTTTCATCGTGAAAACTGTTATAAGCATCTCGAATTGAAGTCCGAGCTAAGTTTCGAGACCGTCAGTCTTGAAGATTCGGCGTTCGTCAAAATTTGGCATACATTTTCGTTGTTTCTGCAACAGTGTTTGACCAGTTTTGCGTACCAAGGGGGATCACCTCCGTCGTTTCTTCATTTATTTGGTATAAAGCTCTCAATTGCTGTCGACTCTATTTCTTTAAATTCAGGCCACATCTGATCTACGCTTACATTGTTAATTTGGAAGGAGTTGAGATTGTCTCTCAGGAAGGCGTCGAAGTGAATTTTTATCTGTTTTTTTTAATAAGTATATTTTTCATTTATATTTGGAGGATTTGGAGGTTACGATATTCAGTCTCGCTACGTCCACCCTGTGTTTACTAATCCGTTTTGATGCTCGTTATTAGCTCAGGATTATTTGTTGCTAAGAGGTCAAATGTGTTTTCACAGCCTATTAGTATTCGAGTGGGCTCATAAACTAACTGCTCGAAATAATTTTCAGAGAATGCGTTTAGCACAAGTTTTATGCGTATCTTTGGATTTAAACATTTATTTTCGCCAACATATCGAGGGTAAATTAAAGGCACCACCATCTATAATTGTATGAATCGGGTACGTGTTGAAATTAAATTCAATTTTTCTTGGGATATCGGTAATAGGATTCAATTATTATTTTATTCCAGTTGCCAAGAATGGCCTCGACCCATCCTACTAATCACAGGAGCTATCTACTTCAATTTCTCTACAAGATAAAGTACTTCTAACAGCAACAAACAAACTACCGCAAACCTATCATTTCGGAACACCGGTAGGTCCTTCGAAAAAATTTCGCTGAACTTATCTCCACCTTTAGCCAAATTTCAGTTCCTATAACGATTTGAGTATCAGTGCTTTCTATTAACGCTTAGAGCTCTCGTACTTTCCCACCACAGCTCCGACAATTTACTATTGTTATATCGATGGTTCCTGTATCTACGTTCTTCCTGAGTTTGATTTGCACTCTTTGAGACTGAAGTCCTTTTTGTTTCCCCTGAGACCGTCTAACCTAAAAAGCCGCCCAGTCCCGGCCACAGAGCTCCTGCTAGCCGTGTAGCCACCTCCTGCGTGTAGTGGACTCCTGACCTATTTAGCAGAACCGGAAACCCCACCACGCTATGGCACAAGTCGAGGAATCTGCAGCCTAGACTGTCACAAAACCGTCTGAGCATCTGATTCATACAGTCCACTCTGCTTTGCACCAGAGGTCTGTAATCAATCCTGTCGACTATGCTGCAAATGGCGAGCTCTGCTGTCATCTCGCAAGCAAGACTGGCGGCCTTTACCACTTTCGTTAGCTGCTTGAAACCAGATAATATCTCTTCCGATCGAAAGCAACAAACACCATTGGTAGCGACGTGAGCCACCACCTGCAGTTGCCTGCACCCTGTTATCTTCACATCATCTTAAAGGGCACGTTCCAGATCTGGAATGACTCCACCCAGGATGCACACGGAGTGCACATGGCTTTCTTATCCTCCTTGGCAGCCATGGCCTAAGGGACTGCTTAATGTACCTAACACTGACACTCCCAACTACCAGTAATCCACCCTCTGTGACTGCCCGGATCTTGCAGGCTGAGAGGTTTGCTCTGAAACAGGACAAGCAATTGCGTCTGGCTGAGGGACAGTGTCAGTCACAGACAGCATCTGCGATCTGTTTATCAGACTAACTGGGCAGGCCTTACATGCGGCCCGCTGGACCTTGAGGCGACCTCCCACCAGTGCGGATCGATCGGTAGACTCAGACGTGCTGGACGTCGATTGGATCTGCACGGCCGGCCCACAGCAGTTAAACCATGCACTGCAGCTTCAAGCAAAGTAACCGAAACCATCACAGCCTGGAGCCGAGAGCAAAGTGTCAGGAACTCGGCTCGCATCCGCACACAGCAGTTACAGTCCCTGTCCGTATTATGGACCATGGAAAACTACACTACACAGACGAACAGGACAATCGGCTCACACTACAGAACTCTACTGTAGACACGGAGGAAAACCCAAGAACTGTGTCTAATACATTAGATTAATATGCAGAGATTCAAAAAGTAACGTACCAAAACACTCAGGAGAGACTAAATAATTCGCCCCTGATTACAAACTAGTAATATGTCACAAAATCGATTAAGTTTCCAATGCAAACGAAAACGCGAGAACTGTGTCTATTGCATATTAAATTAGCATGCAGAAACTCAATAAACTAAACTACCAAGGCACACAGATGAAACTATAAATTCGCTCCTGGTTAGGAACTTGTGAAACGTCATAAAATCGGTTACTTCCCTGTTACTTTTAGTGTCTTGGCCGGCTGCTGTTGCCTGACTAGCTGCCTAATGCCAACAAGCGTTCGGTCATGGTTCACCCATTCCTGCCAACATCGTCGAATAGTGACATCGGTCCTGTTCAAATGTCGAGCGATTCGCTGATCACTCCAACCGGCTTCTTTGAGCACAACAGTAGGCCATCTCTCAGATGCTGACACCTGCACATGTTGTTGACGCGCCTGTCTACGAGGAACAGTTACTGTCCAACTGAGTACACGGATTGAAATTCGCAGAGACTTCGTGCTCTGGTATCGACATGTTCTCTTGTCACTACACTTGCCAGTTACGCAGTGAAACTGCGCTGCAGCGTCACACATTCATCCATTGGCTGCCAAAGTTCACAATTTTGCGTTTTCCGTCGATACGTGTACGAATATCAGTTTGTGACAAATCTGCATTATTCGTTCGTGGTGCGTCGTCTTTTTCTTTTTCTCTTAGACTGTACATGTTCTGGCAACAGATTGCCCATAATGGACCTGTTACTCCATAGAAACTGTGAGTACGTCTGGTGTAATTCAGATCAGCGTTGTTCACATTTTCCGCGCGAACAGCTTCCGTCCGTATCCTATGTTACTTCGCCAGCAGATTGACCAGCCAGATTACGCAAGTCGAATAGAATACTGCAGCACGGTTCTTATGCGGCATCTGGATAATAGTTTGACCTTATCGATGAAACTACATTCACAAGTCAGGGAAGCTTAATGTAAGAAATATCTGTTAGTGGTTGGTCCTTACTTCGTTGAAGATACCTTAACCGGTAAAAGATACACAGAATTTCTGATCGAAGTGCTAATGGTTATATAGACACAAACAATGTAAAATGGTTCAAATGGCTCTGAGCACTATGGGACTTAATTTCTGAGGTCATCAGTCCCCTAGAACTTAGAACTACTTAAACCTACCTAACATAAGGACATCACACACATCCATGGCCGAGGCAGGATTTGAACCTGCGACCGTAGCGGTCGCGCGGTTCCAGACTGTAGCGCCTAGAACCGCTTGGCCACCCCGGCCGGCCAATGTAAAATAAGAGATATAGTGCACATACAATTCAAATGAAAATCTGATGCATCATATTCCTTAACCTAAAAAATAACCTATTTGTATATATTTCAGGAAAAAATTGAAAAACCAAACTGAGGATGCCAGATATGTTGTGAAACATGTTTGGATTATAAAAGAAAGCAATAACTTGTGTACTTGCAAAACAGTGGACGATATTACGATAGCAGTACTCGAGTTTTCTGATGATAAACTACCAATTGTAGTACAGTAGTAGTAGTGGTATTTGTTCTAATTATTTTAGTAATGGCAACGGTCTTGCTGCAGTGGATACACCGGTTCCCGTGAGATCACCGAAGTTAAGCGCTGTCGGGCGGGGCCGGCACTTGGATTGGTGACCATCCAGGCCTCTATGCGCTGTTGCCATTTTTCGGGGTGCACTCAGCCTGGTGATGCCAATTGAGGAGCTCCTCGACCGAATAGTAGCGGCTTTGGTCAAGAATACCATCATAACGACCGGGAGAGCGGTGTGCTGACCCCACGCTCCTCCTATCTGTATCTTCCACTGAGGATGACACGGCGGTCGGATGGTTCCGGTAGGCCACTCGTGGCCTGATGATGGAGTTATTTTAGTAATAGTAGTACAAGAAACGCTGTCGTCGTTATTCTTATTATAACACTAATAACAGGTCATAAAACTACATGTAAAAGAAGTAAGAACATAACCAAAACCGAAGAAAACGCATTGGAGTGGGAACTGCTGTGCCATAGAAGACTGTATCCTGAGCGTACTCTACATATCTTGCAAGACTTTGAGAGTGTTAGATCCAGGCGAAAAAAAAATTAAGTAGACTTCTTATGAAAAACACCGTAGATTCACAATAAGAGTGAATGTAGAACTTAAACGTAACAGACTAAAACCGTGGTGTACTACCGTGTTGAATAATTGTTATATTAGACTGCGATGGATGTAATAGTTAATAAAATGGATGGAACTTGTGATTTGACTAACAAGAAATGCAGAGCTACAAAAACAAAACTACAACATTATACCACAATGCTAAAATCACATTGTTTTTATGCATGTGAATGCTTAACGATGAAAATTAGACTGGACTGGATAGAGATACTTGCAAGTCATATTATTAGAAAAATGTACAAATTACAGAGAGTGTGAAAATGAGAAGAAACAAGGAGATCTAAGGAAAAATACAAGTATTGGAAAAGCAAAGATTGATCTTCGTTGGACACCTCTGTCGAATGGATGAGAACATGCTGATGAAATAAATATCACAGTATTTTTCAGAAAAGAAATCGACAAAAGCGTGGACTACAGAAATAAGAAAGGGACTAGAAATAAAAAAATCAAAGAATCGGAAATAAAAGAAAACTTTTTAAGAATGCATTACAAAATTTAGAAGGCTTTCAAGGCGTAAGAAACAAGAATTCGAGAACAACGTGAACAGAAGAAAGGAAATGACAGCATAGGGAAAAGATGGAGTTCTGGAGAAATAGGTAATAACAACAAAGAAAGACCAGAAACTGGAGTTGTTGCGTGATCCTAGTTGGCCAATACGAAGATAAAACAAAGTTAATCACAATGGTTTGTGAGAAGTTAATTCAGAGTTCCGACTTCAAAACTACTAGTCGCAGATTTAAACCGTGCTCACTGTCCCAGTGCATTCACTAGTCGGCAGCGAATTCCATCTGTCGTTTGCAAGAGACTTCCCTGGTCGCTGTTGCGGCTGCTGTCACACATCTGAATTTTTATAGCCGTCCTACATAAGCGGGTGCGGTACTCCCTTACACAAGCGAATACCTGTGTGTTATTAAACTTTACGAGACGATCAGGAGCGCTGGTTCACATGTTCGCAAAAGACGTGAGATGTGGCACACATCATTTTGGAACAACAGTTTTTATTTTCTCCAGTATTCAAGAATATTAAGCGTTCTTAGATTCCGTAGTGTTGGTTCGTGTAAATGGGCTGATTGCTCGATTACGGATACACAAACGTAACTGACAGGTCTTAATATATCAATGATTTTCTTTATAAATGATAAAATTCTAATTTTGAGATGTCTGTTTTGGAACGTTTGATTTTTTCGTGGTTAAGATGTCCCGATGCGGGTAGAGTGCTTTATTAATTTTTCTCAACTATTACGTATGTTTGCCCGCCGTTCTCGCTTCCTCGCTTGCCGAGCACAGGGTCCCGGGTTCGATTCCCGGCGAGGTCAGGGATTTTCACCTGCTCCGAGGTGACTCGATTTTGTGTCGTCTTCATCATCATTCATCCCCATTACGGCCGGAAGAAGGCAACGGCAAACCACCCCCATTAGGTTCAAATGGCTCTGAGCACTAAGGGACTTAACTTCTCAGGTCATCACTCCCCTAGAACTTAGAACTACTTAAACCTAAATAACTTAATGACATCACACACATCCATGCCCGAGGCAGGATTCGAACCTGCGACCGTAGCGGTCGCGTGGTTCCAGACTGTAGCGCCTAGAACCGCTCGGCCACACGGCTGGCTACCTCCATTTTTAAGACCTTGTCTAGTACGGCGGTGCGGATCTCCCTCATCGTTCCCCTACGCTCTGTCAAGAAGCATGGGACTTCATTTCATTTCCATTATGTATGTTCTTGTTATTTTTTCAGCAGGAGAATCACGGAAGTACTTCTGATCGTCCTTAGCTTTCGACGCCCTAGTGCTAAGGAATTTATTACTTATTTTGCCGTTAGGACTCGTTAATTATTGGCATAAGTTGGAAAAATTTGGAAATTTGTGGTAAGATCTTAATGGGACCAAACTGCTGAGGTCATCGGTCCCTAAGTTACACAGTACTTAACGTAAACTAACTTACTCTAAGGACAACACACACACCCATGCCCGAGGGAGGACTCGAACCTCCGACTGGGAGAGCCGTGCGAACCGTCACAAGGCGCCTGAGATCGCACGGCTACCCCGCGCGGCCAATCGCATAAGTGACCGTGTCTCAGAAAAACATCTAAAATCGCTCAACGGAGGCAAAGCCACTGGACCTGATGGGAAACCAGTACAGTTCTACGTAGACTATGCGAAAGACCTTAATCCTCTTCTAGCACGTAGTTCCCTGAATGAGTGAAGTATTCCTAATGATAGGAAGAAAGTACAGGTCAAATATGGCGTTTCAGTCTTCGATCGCTATTCTTTATTTTCAATTACCGGTTTCGGGCTAGCTGCCCATCTTCAGATCATATGTTGTAGTTACAGAGTAACTTGTCCGTACAGAACACACAGTTCACTGTCATAAGTAAAGTAAAATTTACTTTACTTATGACAGTGAACTGTGTGTTCTGTACGGACAAGTTACTCTGTAACTACAACATATGATCTGAAGTAAGTAAAGTAAAATTTACTTTACTTATGACAGTGAACTGTGTGTTCTGTACGGACAAGTTACTCTGTAACTACAACATATGATCTGAAGATGGGCAGCTAGCCCGAAACCGGTAACTGAAAATAAAGAATAGCGATCGAAGACTGAAACGTCATATTTTACTTAATGAACGATCGCGGAATTCCCAGTGAGACAACCATGTCTAGTTTTGATAAAAGTACAGGTCATTCCCGTTTCCAAGAAGGGTCGCAGAACAGACGCACATATTTAAAAGCCTATATCTCTGACGTCGGTCTGTTGTAGAATTTTGGAACATGTTTTATGCTCGCGTATTATGACAATTGTCGAGACCAAAAATCTCCACTGCATGAATCAACAAGGGTTCCGAAAACAATCATGGTGCGAAATCCAGCTCGCTCTGTTCGTTCGTGATGCACAGAAAACAGTAGATACAGGCGGCAATGTGGATGCCGTGTTCCTTGACTTCCTGAAGCCGTTCGATACAGGTCCGCGCTGCCGCCAGATGAACGAAATACAAAGACATGGACTATCAGACCAATTGTGTGATTGGATTAAACAGTTTCTACAAACAGAACAGAGTCGTCATTCTTAATCGAGAGAGGTCCTCGGACATGAAAGTGGGGTGAACACTAAGTGCGTGTTAAGAGCTATTACACTGAAGCTCCAAAGAAACTGCTGTAGGCATGCGTATTCAAATATGGAGATACGTAAACAGGCAGAATACGGCGCTGCGGTCGGCAACGCGTGAATAAGACAATAAGTGTGTGGCGCAGTTGTTAGATAGGTTACTGCCGCTATAATGGTAGGTTATCAAGATTAAAGTGACTTTGAACGTGATGTTATACTCGGCGCACGACCAGTGGGACGCAGCATCTCAAAGGCAGCGATGAAGTGGGGATTTTCCCATACGACCATTTCACGAGTGTACCGTGAACATCAGGAATACGATAAAACATAGAATCTTAGACATGGCTCCGGCCGGAAAAAGATCCTTCAAGAATGGGACCAACGACGACTGAACATAATCGTTCAACGTGACAGAAGTGCAACCCTTCCGCAAACTGCTGGGCCATCAAGTGTCAGCGTGCGAACCATTCAACGAAACATCATCGATATGGGTTTTTGGAGCCAAAGGCCCACTCATGTACCTTTGATGACTGCACGAGACAAAGCTTTACGTCTCGCCTGGGCCTGTCAACACCGACATTGGACTGTTGATAACTGGAAACATGTTGTCAGGTCGGACGAGTCTCGTTCCAAATTGTATCGAGCCGATGGACGTGTTCCATATGGAGACAACTTCATGAATCAATGGACCCTGCATGTCAGCAGGGGACTGTTCACGCTGGTGGAGGCTCTGTAATGGTGGATCGTGTGAAGTTGGAGTGCTATGGGACCCCTGATACGCCTAATTACGGTTCTGACTGGTGACACGTAAGCTTCCTGTCTGGTTACCTGCATCCATTCATGTGCATTGTGCATTCCGACGGACTTGGGCAATTCCAGCAGGACAATGCGACACCCCACACGTCCAGAATTACTACAGAGTAGCTCCACTGGCCACCAAACTCCCAAGACATGAACATTATTGAGCATATTTGGGATGCCTTGCAAGAAGAGGTTTCCATGCCACCCCTCGTACTCTTACGGATTTATGGACAGCCCTGCAGATTTATGGTGTCCAGAACTACTTCAGACATTAGTCGAGTCCATACCACGTCGTGTTGAGGCAGTGAACGATATTGTCAGGTATACCAGTTTCTTTGGGCCTTCAGTGTGCATTTATCAATATACATAAATTGTAAGTAGGGTGCTTAGGTTTTTAAGTTGGTAACGCCACGTAGCGCTCTGTATGAAAATCACTGACTGCTGTGTGCAGTCTGTGGCTGGTTGGACTCACTGTTGGAATATTCGCTATTGTGGTGTTGGGCAGTTAGATGTGAACAGCGCGTAGCGTTGCGCAGTTGGAGGTGAGCCGCCAGCAGTGGTGGATGTGGAGAAAGATGGGCCAGAGTTTTGAGCGGACGATCTGGACGTGTGTCCGTCAGAAAAAGGAAATTTGTTTAATTGGATGTCACAAAATTATATATATATATATATATATATATATATATATATATATATATATATATAACTTTTGAACGCTATTAAGGTAAATACATTGTTTGTTCTCTGTCAAAATCTTTAATTTGCTAACTATGCCTGTCAGTAGTTAGTGCCTTCAATAGTTAGAATCTTTTATTTAGCTGGCAGTATTGGCGCTCGCTGTATTTCAGTAGTTCGAGTAACGAAGATTTTTGTGAGGTAAGCGATTCATGAAAGGTGTAAGTTATTGTTAGTCATGGCTATTCTTCTGTAGAGGTTATTAACAGTCAGATTGCGTTGCGCTAAAAATATTGTGTGTCAGTTTAGTGATGATCAGAATATGTAAAGAGAGAAAAGTATGAGTACGTTCAGTTTTGCTCAGCTTTTAGAAAATCAAATAACGTAGAAGTTTACCAGCATAGTAATTCATAATTTTTCAAAGGGGACGTTTCAAAATGACCTAGCACACAACATCGTAAGTCCCGTCGAGCTTTTAGTGGATGACGCTCTTATACATAGAGAAGTAAGTTAGAAAAATAGTAGCGGAATGCAGGAGGACGAGGAGAGGTTCGACGCTTGATGCAGGAACTGGCAGCTGACCCCCAACATAAAAAAAATGTATGGACACGATGCAGAGCTACCAGTAGAAGCAGCTGTTTCCATGAAACATTTAGGAGTATGCGCATAGAACAGTTTAAAGTGGAATGACCACATAGAACTAATCGCAGGTAAAGCAGACGCCAGACTGAGATTCATTGGAAGAATCCTGAGGAAACGTAGTCCATCAACAAAGGAGCTAGCCCACAAAATACATGAATACTACTCGTCAGTCTTGAATCCATACCAGATAGGACAAATAGAAGAAACATAGACGATGCAAAGAAGAGCAGCACGTTTCGTTACAGGTTAATTTAGGCGGCACCAAAGCGCCACGGAGATGCTCAACTGACTCCCGTGGCAGATGTTGCAAGGAAGACGTTCACCATCACGGCGTGGTTTTCTGTCGAAATTCCGACAGCGTAATTCCTAGAAGTCAACCAACATATTGCTTCCTCCTATAGATTTCTGGCGAAAAGATCATGAAGATAAAATTAGAGAGTTTGGGGTCCACACGCAGGCTTAACAGTAATTGTTCGCTCCGCGAAGCATTCGCGATTGAAACAGGAAAAGGGGGAAGTGACAGTCGCACGCAAACTATTCTCCGCCACGCACTGTGAGCTGGCTTGCGGACTATAGATATGTAGAACGCAGCACTTTTTTGGTTATAGACGAGTCCACAGGTTTGCAATTTGATATGAAATACACTGTCGCATACCATGTCTCTTTATTTGACACACACACACACACACACACACACACACACACACACACACACACACACACACACACATGGCCAAACTTTCAGGAAACATTCCTCAAACACGAAGAAAGAAAATATGTTATGTGGACATGTGTCCGGAAACGCTTACTTTCCATGTTAGAGCTCATTTTATTACTTCTCTTCAAATCACATTGATCATGGAATGGAAACACACAGCAACAGAACGTATCAGCGTGATTTCAAACACTTTGTTACAGGAAATGTTCAAAATGTCCTCCGTTAGCGAGGATACATGCATCCACCCTCCGTCGCATGGAATCCCTGTTGCAGGCCTGGAGAATGGCGTATTGTATCACAGCCGTCCACAATACGAGCACGAAGAGTCTCTACATTTGGTACCGGGGTTGCGTAGACAAGAGCTTTCAAATGCCCCCATAAATGAAAGTCAAGAGGGTTGAGGTCAGGAGAACGTGGAGGCCATGGAATTGGTCCGCTTCTACCAATCCATCGATCACCGAATCTGTTGTTGAGAAGCGTACGAACACTTCGACTGAAATGTGCAGGAACTCCATCGTGCATGAACCACATGTTGTGTCGTACTTGTAAAGGTACATGTTCTAGCAGCACAGGTAGAGTATCTCGTATGAAATCATGATAACGTGCTCCATTGAGCGTAGGTGGAAGAACATGGGTCCCAATCAAGACATCACCAACAATGCCTGCCCAAACGTTCACAGAAAATCTGTGTTGATGACGTAATTGCACAATTGCGTGTGGATTCTCGCCAGCCCACACATGTTGATTGTGAAAATTTACAATTTGATCACGTTGAAATGAAGCCTCATCCGTAAAGAGAACATTTGCACTGAAATGAGGATTGACACATTGTTGGATGAACCATTCGCAGAAGTGTACCCGTGGAGGCCAATCATCTGCTGATAGTGCCTGCACACGCTGTACATGGTACGCAAACAACTGGTTCTCCCGTAGCACTCTCCATACAGTGACGTGGTCAACGTTACCTTGTACAGCAGCAACTTCTCTGACGCTGACATTAGGGTTATCGTCAACTGCACGAAGAATTGCCTCGTCCATTGCAGGTGTCCTCGTCGTTCTAGGTCTCCCCGAGTCGTGAGTCATAGGCTGGAATGTTCCGTGCTCCCTAAGACGCCGATCAATTGCTTCGAACGTCTTCCTGTCTGGACACCTTCGTTCTGGAAATCTGTCTTGATACAAACGTACCGCGCCACGGCTATTGCCCCGTGCAAGTGCATACATCAAATGGGCATCTGCCAACTCCGCATTTGTAAACATTCCACTGACTACAAAACCACGTTCGTGATGAACACTAACCTGTTGATGCTACGTACTGATGTGCTTGATGCTAGTACTGTAGAGCAATGAGTCGCATGTCAACACAAGCACCGAAGTCAACATTACCTTCCTTCAATTGGGCCAACTGGCGGTGAATCGAGGAAGTACAGTACATACTGACGAAACTAAAATGAGCTCTAATATGGAAATTAAGCGTTTCCTGACACATGTCCACATAACATCTTTTCTTTATTTGTGTGTGAGGAATGTTTCCTGAAAGTTTGGCCGAACCTTTTTGTAATGTGAGAGAGAGAGAAAGAGAGAGACAGACAGACAGACAGACAAAGAGAGAGAGAGAACTCACTGCAGTACTGCGAACATCCCTCTTTTCCTTCGTAATGCACAAGGAAACATCTGCCCCCCCTCCCCCAACTTGACCTCATATTTTGAGGAGAAAGCAGCATGCTTGCAAGATATCGGCAACCGATCGGCAACCGGTCCCGCGCGAAAATTTTGGCCATGGTTCTGATAGACAGTTGACCTGAAAGTACGCCATTTAAACTTTGGCGCGCATAGTTTGTCACTCGCTTCGCCCCGCTTCAACCGCCTAATGCTCGAGCGCGAAGTAGTGAACAGTAGAGTGTCAACCAGAGCCGTGTTCACGAGATGTTGAAGGTGAGGGAAGAGGAGGCTCGGACACATCTGCCCAACGCGTTTTGAAATCTTGTTCGAGAACACGTTATTCTACACGAAACATAGTAATGAGTCCATAATATCTCAACCTCGCGCAAATATCATTTTAACAATAATCTCGTATTAATATTCAACAGCTATGTTCAGAGTTCTTTAGCTACCCGTACCGATGTCGTTTTATGTAACCCGCAAAGTTATGTCTGTCTCAAAAACCACATGCGAGACTGATATTCTCTCGCTGACCAAGTAAACTATGTGTTAGCCCCACAGAAAAAATGGACAGCACCTTTTTGTATGGAATTTAATGAAATTAAATTTTCTGTTGGGATGTGTTTTCGCTGTAGGCCTAGTTTTCGAGTTATTCGATAAAAACATATAAAAGTGATCGTCATACGCATGCCCACTCCCATACAGCCCTCACCGGTCAGGACTTCTAGTACGTTCTTCATGACACTCCCTCCATTGCACAAAAATTACGACTGCACGAATTATTTCCCATCTTCGACCTTCTTTGGTCTTTATTGACTGACCTTAACACGCCGCCGGCTTAGTTGAGCACCAACAAATTATAAAATTGATGTCTGTGTAAATTTTACCTAACAATTTTGTGAATTTTACCAGCATAAACAATTACGTCGTTGTACTCGTCAGGCCTTCTGACTACGTAACCGCTGCCACACGTTTAAATTAATAATGTTAAAGAAATAACCGACTATGCTGGTGGCATAATAGCCCAACTAAAATAGAGCAAATAAGGTGGAATATTAGGAATAGTTCGCGTAGACGGAAATTTTTTACATTGGTGGGAGGGAGTGCCACGAACAGTGTACCAGAAATCGTGACTGGTGAGGGATTAGTGTGGGGGTGGAGGTGCTTTTGTAGGTTACTTTCGTACGTTGTTCTTGAATGACTTGAAAATCGTGGCTTGCAGTGAAAACGTAAAGCAGTACAAAATTTAACTACATTTAATTTCCTTAGAGAATGTCCTGTTCCTTTTTTTCTGTAGGACTATTTAGATTGCGTGTAACCGAGAGAATATAAAAATCTAGAGCGCGATTTTTGAAGGATAGATATAGCATTTCTGTTTGTATAAAACAACGTCGGTAGGGGCAGCTGAATCACACGCTATTCGCTTCAAAATCAAAATGAATAAACCTAAGCAAACGAAGAATCATCATGAAACGAGGTTAACTATTTTTGACTTACAATTTAATCATGCCAGTCGTTTTGAAGAGTAGCTCATCTTTTGCAAATGTACCTCACTCTAAAAACGCCAGTTTTAAAATCCAAAGAAAGTAATGTACAACAGCTACAGTATGTTAATAGTTAAATAGCGCTATAGTACCATTTCAATGACATACCATTTCGTTTCATTCATTTACAGTACCTTTCGCAATCGCACCACAAAATGTTCGAAGCGAAGAGATCTGTGTTACCAGCTACAGGTAATAAACCGAGCACTTGGACACAGTGAAAACGCGTGTTACCAATAACAAAACAATATCTTTCTGACTCCGCTGCACAGTACTTTGCGCTCGGCCATTAGGATGCTGGAGTGGTGCGGAGCGAGTGACAAACAACCAGTGAGCGAGAAAGTTTAAAAGCTGTTCTTCCACAAGGTCACAACTGCGTACTGTCACAATTATGGACCAAATTTTTGCGCGGGATCGGTTACTGGGGCTGATATTTCGCAACTGTGTTTCTTCCTTCTTAAAATATGAGGTCAATTTGATGATGATTCCTTTTTCGTGGTTTGCTGTCTTCTGTGTGTCAGTTTACGACGAGACAGCGGAGATTGAAACACGTAAAACGTTATGTTTTATTAGTATTCTCGCGTATAAGAAGAACACATAAAAGTGATATATTTTTAAACAATTATGCAGAGCTCTATTGTATTAGAAACGTTTACTGTACTGTCCATCCGAGTTGCTCATTATCAAGAACCACGTTGAAATTTCGATGCAACTGTTTTGATTTCCGTTTTCCTTCCATTTGCTGATTCTAACTCACTGCAGGAAAAGACTGACAGAATTCTTACAACAAGATCGAATCAGTCTGTTTCTACATCCGCGTTCAAGTAATATTATGGTCATCACAAACCGCGCTGATACCTCTGTATACTCTCTGATACCTCTCTGTATACTCCCACCTTTGATTTTTCTGTCGATGAAATTCCAGAGATGTTGCAATCAGTTACAGGAACTTGAATTAATTTATCTACGACATGAATACTCAGCCTAATTTTGTGGCACTGATTACAGCGCTTTTTACACTCAAAGATAGCTTCTCGGTTATCGGCTTCACAGTTGTCTCTTCTTATTTTTGAAACCTTCACATTTAAAGTGGAACTATGTTAGTGATGGAACCTTTATCGTTTATCAGTTTCAGCATGTGGTTACTCTCGTTAACCCTCGAGATGCCGTCTGGGACGTGACAGTGAAAAATCTTGCTTCAGGGGAAGAAACTGTCCACGAGTTTGACGCCGTCATGGTTTGTAATGGGTAAGTAACAAACGACTGCAATTCTGGACGCTTGTAGCATATAACGTTGGCGCACGTTATGAAAGTTTGCACACAAATCAGTTTGTTTTTATATTCATAACTTTTTCTTTTCACTCAGTACGGTCTGGCTAGCAGTTATCTACTGGTGTAAGATGAGGAAAAAGCAATAACCATGAAGGAGGCTTTTTCATTTCATGTACGCGTAGAGGGGTGAAAATTACACAAATGCTAGAGGATCCTAAAGTTGAATACTTTGAGATGAGTAACTAACCATCGGAAAAGAATATTTATACTTTATAGCAAGAACTTAAGCTAAGAACAAATCGTGAAAGTGACGACCATCAGCCATAGTGCATCTAGTACTTCATAATTCATTTACGGAATTAAACTCTCGGTTTAATGCAATGTGGTTCCATCGCGCGTTGTTTATTACGGGGATGTAACTGCTGCTCCATCAATACTTTACATTTTTGTCATGTTCACTATGAGCTGTACATTTCACGTGTAAGTGGTCGGGTGCTTACTGACAAATATTCCTCTCACGATGGAGCACCATCTCATTTTCTACGTAGGGACCTCAGAGAGTAAGTTACACGTGTGGTCCCACCTAAGAAGACCATTGAGCAAAAGTGAGACATGTTCCAGGTTTCCAGTTAACATACACTACTGGCCATTAAAATTGCTACACCACGAAGATGACGTGCTACAGACGCGAAATTTAACCGACAGGAAGAAGATGCTGTGATATGCAAATGATTAGTTTTTCAGAGCCTTCACACAAGGTTGGCGCCGGTGGCGACATCTACAACGTGCTGACATGAGAAAAGTTTCCAACCGATTTCTCATACACAAACAGCAGTTGACCGGCGTTGCCTGGTGAAACGTTGGTGTGATGCCTCGTGTAAGGAGGAGAAATGCATACCATCACGTTTCCGACTCTGATAAAGGTCGGATTGTAGCCTATCGCGATTGCGGTTTATCGTATCGCGACATTGCTGCTCGCGTTGGTCGAGATCCAATGACTGTTAGCAGAATATGGAATCGGTGGGTTCAGGAGGGTAATACGGAACGCCGTGCTGGATCCCAACGACCTCGTATCACTAGCGGTCGAGATGACAGGCATCTTATCCGCAAGGCTGTAACGGATCGTGCAGCCATGTCTCGATCCCTGATTCAACAGATGGGGACGTTTGCAAGACAATAACCATCTGCACGAACAGCTCGACGACGTATGCAGCAGCATGGACTATCAGCTCGGAGACCATGGCTGCGGTTATCCTTGACGCTGCATCACAGACAGGAGCGCCTGCGATGGTGTACTCAACGACGAACCTGGGTGCACGAATGGGAGAACGTCACTTTTTCGGATGAATCCAGGTTCTGTTTACAGCATCATGATGGTCGCATCCGTGTTTGGCGACATCGCTGTGAACGCAGATTGGAAGCGTGTATTCGTCATCGCCATACTGGCGTGTCACCCGGCGTGATGGTATGGGGTGCCATTGGTAACACGTCTCGGTCACCTCTTGTTCGCATTGACGGCACTTTGAAGAGTGGACGTTACATTTCAGATGTGTTACGACCCGTGGCTCTACCCTTCATTCGATCCCTGCGAAACCCTACATTTCAGCAAGAAAATGCACGACCGCATGTTGCAGGTCCTGTACGGGCCTTTCTGGATACAGAAAATGCTGTCCTGACCAGCACATTCTCCAGATCTCTCACCAATTTAAAACGTCTGGTCAATGGTGCCCGAGCAACTGGCTCGTCACAATACGCCAGTCACTACTCTTGATGAACTGTGGTATCGTGTTGAAGCTGCATGGGCAGCTGTACCTGTACAGGCCATCCAAGCTCTGTTTGACTCAATGCCCAGGTGTATCGAGACCGTTATTACGGTCAGAGGTGGTTGTTCTGGGTACTGATTTTTCAGGATCTATGCACCCAAATTGCGTGAAAATGTAATCACATATCAGTTCTAGTATAATATATTTGTCCAATGAATACCCGTTTATCATCTGCATTTCTTCTTGGTGTAGCAATTTTAATGGCCAGTAGTGTACTTATGCTGCGGTACGGATGACTGTCCAGGATCTATAAACCAATCGTGCAAAATCGCTGGGAGTACTAACACTATCATACCTCTGACGTACCAGGTTGAAGATACCCGTTGGGTAGAACACCGTGTCCCGCAACTGCTTGCTGCACGTCTTAGACAGACAGGAATCGTCGATACTTCACGGCATGTTTTAAGGGACCGATGGCATGATAATTGCATGCGGAGAGGTTAGGAGTACACAGCAGGTGCTCGAGTGCCACCCACTTCAGTTGGCGTAACTCCTGCTAGCTTCCCAGATCGACCGACGTCTTGTGTCGAATTGCGACCACCACGTAACTTATGCACCGTTTCGACAGAATTGCTGCCCCATACACATTCTTCATTCACTGGCGGATGTCTTCCTGTGTTTGTCCTCCGGTTGGAAAAAAAAAATCAGGAATCCGGTAAAACATCGAATCTTCGACATCTCTGCGCCCGGAAAAAGATCCTGCAAGAACGGGACCAACGACGACTGAAGAGAATCGCTCATTGTGACAGAAGTGCAACCTTTCCGAAAAAGCTGCAGCTTTCAATGCTGCGTCAACGTACGAACCATTTAACTAAACATAATCGATATCGGGTTTCAGAGCCGAAGGCCCACGCATGTATCCTTTATGACTGCACGACACAATGCTTTACACCTCCCCTGGGCCAGTCAACAACGACAATGGACTGTTGATGACTGGAAACAAGTTCCTTTGTCGGACGAGTTTCGTTTCAGATTATGACGGGGGGATGGACGTGTACGGGTGTGGAGACAACCACATGAATTCATGGACCCTGTATGTCAGCAGGGAACTGTTCCAGCTGGGGGGGGGGGTCTGTAATGGTGGAATGTGTGCAGTTGGAGTGATATGGGACCCCTGTTACGTCTAGATACGACTATGACAGATGGCACATGCGTAAGCGTCCTGTCTGATCACCTGCATCCATTCATGTCCATTGTGCGTTCCGACGGACTTGGGCAATTCCAGCAGGACAATGCGACATCCCAAACGTCCAGAATTGCTACAGAATGGCTCCAGGAACACACTTCAGAGTTTAAACACTTACGCTGGCCACCAAACTCCCCAGACATGAACATTACTGAGCATATCTGGGATGCCTTACAACGTGCTGTTCATGAGAGATCTCCGCCTCCTCGTACTCTTACGGACTTACGGATAGCCCTGCAGGATTCATGGTGTCAGTTCCCTCCAGCAATACTTCGGACATTAGTCGAGTGCATGCGGCACTTCTGTGTGCTCACGGGGGCCGTACACGGTATTAGGCAGGTGTACCGGTTTCTTTGGCTCTTCAGTGTAACAGCATCGGAGTCGTGCTATGTTGCATATGCACTGCAGCAACGCCCTGAAACGGAAACTTTTTGCTCGTCCTTTATACAAGCTGAAAGAACCTCTGTGGAGAAAGAGATCTTCCGACGAAGATGACGTTAACACAGCAGTTCTCGAATGCCTCCATGACCAAGGTGCCACTTCCTGTCGTCAACGAATTGAAGAATTAGTAGAAAATTCTAATCGTTGTTTACAGAGATTTGACTGCTATGTCGGCAAGTAGGTTCAGGTGTCAGTATCACTTTGAACTGTAGTCCAGCATTCAATGAAATTTATGGCCAGCCATAATAATGTATAACTTACTCGTACTGTCTGAACAATTCTTTGTCGAGAACCTGGGTCATTTCTTTGTGGTGTCTTCTTTGTTTCTTGAAATGATTATACATTTCCTCCAGTCTGGATGAGGCCAGTTACGAATCTTTGCTCAATGGATTTGGTTTTGGGTGGCACATCCTGGTGCTTCATACTATAAGGGACATGTCCTACAACTAATAATATTTCATCTCCGACAACCAGTCATTCACTGTAAACTAAGGTCGAACTCCATCCTGCACCTTTCAGAGACAATGTTTTATTGTTTGTTCAAGGTAGCGGCAGATTGGTGCAGCAGACAGATGTTTATTATCTTCATACACATTGTGCTTCCATAAGAGCGTGCAAAAATTTAATAGAACATAGAGGATGCTCCACTGAACAATTTGAGGTAGAGAACCTGGGATCAGAGAAGCCAGCTTAAGTAGTTAATAGGTGTCAAAATACGTTATTGTGTATCTTTTTATTTACATTAGTTACAGTTAACTGCAAATATCTTCATTGACAAAATGAACGTACCATTTGTACCGTGTCTTACAAACTGTACTGAAACTGACGGCCTTGAACTCAATGCAAGTATGACATCGGCGAACAAGATTCTGACGCACCCTGACAAATATACATGGTGTGTTTCGAATCACATCACAGGCAGCTACAATTCTGGCAACTAATTCCATCTCCATATCCACCGGGACCTCTTACACAAATGACTTTAGGAAGTAACTTTTAGGAAACCGTTCCCTGTACAGCCTTTCAGCAGCGAGAGCGTTGCAATGTACTTCCCGATACAGAAGATGCTTGTCAATGAGCTCTGGGAAACTGTACCGGTACTGTTCCATCGTGCTGTACTGTACGTCTCGGAATAGCACTGAGTAATGAATGGGTGAAATAGGGGGTCAAATGAATGAAAAGATTTCATTGTGAAAGCATTTTAAAGCTAAATCTATGAAAAGTGGTATTTGGCTTCTCGGTTAGAAAAGAAATAAATGTTTCACTGGTTTTGGAAAATCGGCCCCTAAGGGGGTGAAATAGAGCCAGACTGAATCACTGACTGCTCATCGCCTAGCCGAAACCGCTGAGGATGGATACTTGATATTTGGAGAGGGTGTCGTTATTATACTGTAGCTATTGTTTAAGAAGGGATTGTTCGAAGTTCCACTCCTAAGGAGGTGACATACGGGATGAAAGGCTTTTTGAAAATGTGCCCTATTAAGGCAATTTTGAAGAAAGAACTACGGAAACTGGTATTTGGTTTCTCAGTCAAAATTAGAAAAAGTGTTTCAGCATTTTTGGAAAGTCAGGTATTAAGAGGGTAAAATAGTGGGAGAAAGTGTTTTTTAAATGATTCTTATTAAAGGATTACTAAAGTATTTTTAAAGCTGCACCTATAAAAATTTGTCTTTGACTTTTCTGTTATAAAGCTGAAAATACGTGTTTCACTGTTTTTGGAAGTTCAGCTCATTAGGGGGTGAAAATTGTTAAGAAAATATTTCGTTGTGTTAAAAAAAAATTACAGCTAGATCTATGAAAACTGTTACTCCACTTCAAAGTTAAATATAAAGAAGTATGTGTTACGGGATGAAAATTCCAACGGAAATATTATCAGAAGAACGGAAAAGGCATGATTAACAAAAACCTTTGACTTCAGCTATCAGAAGTACATTCGGCCTTTGGCCATCGAACATTGGCCTTAATTAGTGTGAAAAGTTTAGAAGGAGTGGTAATTTGTGAACAAATTAAAAATTTGTTTAAAGAAAAACAAAAAAAAGTCTGTGCACACCATACAGACTAGAAGAGCGAAGCTGGTTAAACCTGAATGGATTCCAAACATATGCCTCACATGTCTTGTTCATTCAAGGCAGCATACGAATTGAAACATTCGTATCCGACAGTTGGTTCCTTCTGGAACTTTAAGTTTTCGCCCCGTAACGAGTGTTCCTTGAGGTTGCGATATTGCAGCCGGTAGAAATCCCGAAACTTCATGGAATATTCTGGTTACGTAACTCACAGTTTAGGATCCTCTTTCGAATACATAATTTTGAACCTAATGGTTTGGGACATTTGTATATGAAGGCAAAAATATAAACACATGAGTAAGAAGGAGGTGTACTTATTTGATTTTTTTTGTAATTTTTAATCATGCAATGGAACAGTGGACGTATTGTATTTAGCAACTAGAGTACTTCAGGAGAGGCCGAGCGGACATTACACCACACACAAATCATTTGTAATTTATTAGAATTTGAACTTGATAAATATTTAACACACATGAAATGTATTTGGTGCTGTCGCTGACATAACATTAACACTCCATTCATTGCAGAATGAATTATTCACACCAGAGTACAATTGCCTTTATAAAATTTTGAATAAATGTTCTGTTCGCACGCAACCCTATTGCACTATGAACATTCTGTCGCAGTTAGCGATGACTAAACAGAGACTGTGTTGATTACATAGACTATATTGCAGTGCCTGTGTTTTTACAATGTACTCTGCAACGTCCTTCAGAGATGCATGAAATACTACAAACTGCATTACCTGATTTTTTAGCATGCATTCTGCAATGTACTCAGACATGCATGGATATGTTCAGATTGCGAGAAATGGAACATGTACTACCACAATCCGTAAGTTGTAGTTATTACTCGTTGTACAAGCTGTCAGATGACGTAAATTAATTTATGTTACACTTTCCTGGCATTGCGTCACCTAATCTGTCGCATAACCACCAGAAACGTCTCATCTGAAATGAATGTGTAAATCACTAAATTATAATAAAGTATGAGCACCTGAAGATAGCACCGTGCTGATGAAACGTCTTGTAAAGAGTCGTAGAGATGGGAGATCCCGATGGTTGTGTTCAGCCGCCTGATGTGAAAGGCTTTCCTTCCTCCATGCGCAATGGAATTATATCGTAAGTTCGTCTCTTGAGTGTAGGTAGCCACAGCGAATATGTGCAGAGTGTGGTGTTATGTTTGTTTTGTATGATGGTAAGAGCCACTTAGTGCCAGCTCACAGCCTACTCCTCTCGAACTGCACCACCAGGGCCGCCGACCTTGAATTCCCCCACTACACAGACAAACAACCCTCCACAATGTCACGTGTTCTCAGTCCGTGAGACACAGCAGAGAGATTTTGAATTTAATGCTGTATATTGGCACCAAATCTGGGGATCGCGAACTTTATGCCACCACATCTTTTGCTCTTGCCGGGCAAATATCATCTGTCAAAGTTTCTTCTCTCACCAGGATTCTTAACGGACCACTGAACATTAGAGATGGGTTGTTCGCGAACTAACGGGTCCAAAGGAACGGTTCATCAAGTTGAACGGAACGAGCGATGAACGAATTCTAAGGGACGGTCTTCCAAAGTGCACTTTGGTCGCGGCCTGCTACATATAGTTCCCGGGAACGGTAAACGGTCGGTCTCGTTCCCGCAGTGGCACGTCGGCCGGTCTCGTTCCAGCCTCGGTCCTGTTCCCATCTGTCTCGGTCTTGCTCGGCCGTACTCGTCCTTCGCGTGACCACTCGCCACATTTCCACTGCCGACTGTTCATAGTTAGTTCAGTATAGAGTTGTTAGTTTCGTTCGCTTCGCACGCCCATTCTAGATGTTTCATACCTTTTTTGGACTCTGAACTTCTGGTTCTATTCGTATTCTATTCAGCGTCCATAACCGGTAATTAAAATGTATTTTATAATTACGTAAATTACATAAAATTACGTGGTATGTAATACATTCATCTTTTCAGGTAACAAAACGGCGTATCAGCTTACTTCACTATTTCGATAAAGAGCAGAAGAAATACTTGTAAAAAGGCAAGATTTTTTATTACACATGCAAAGAAAGTCGGCATGGCTCACACGAGTGGCCATTTTCCGTCTTTTTTTGATCCAAGGTAAAAGAGCATGTTCATTGTTACGTAAGGCAGACCGACTTACAATCGAATGAAGTCCGCGTTCCATAATCGAGTGTCTGGTGTCACATTTTGTAATGAGAATATGATAACTTCTGCAATACTATTTCAGTGGTACAGGGAGGCGCACGAAAAGTCGGCCCCGACTACTAGACTGCTCATTGTCGCCTACCAATCGTCATCTATTGTTTCTAAGTTGTTGTTTGCATTAGCTTATTTGTTATTTCTTCACTGCCTTATTATTACATGTTTTTCTATTCTGCTCGTAGCGGTCATCAAATCCTGCGTAATTGGCGAGCAGTCTGTACTCGGGGCCGGTTTTTCGTGCGCCACCTTGTATTATTTCACTGCAGTTGGCTAAACGAGAGGTTTTGCAGAATCACGAAAATTACAACTGTGTGAGAATTCTGTTATGAATGAAAACTCTGTACTCCAGGGCGGAGGCAAGTTCCCCCTCTTGGTTCCTTCCATCTTCAGTCACCTATGCTACTAATTTCCAATTTTTCATAATAACCATATACCAAGCACAAATGAACAGTGAACGAGTAAAAATGAACGGTTCCCAAAAAAGAGCGATCACCAGTGAACTAGTTCCCAAGGATGAACGAGTTCAAATGGCTCTGAGCAGTATGGGACTCAACTGCTGCGGTCATAAGTCCCCTAGAACTTAGAACTACTTAAACCTAACTAACCTAAGGACAGCACACAACACCCAGCCATCACGAGGCAGAGAAAATCCCTGACCCCGCCGGGAATCGAAGCCGGGAACCCGGGCGTGGGAAGCGAGAACGCTACCACACGACCACGAGATGTGGGCTATGAACGAGTTCGCCCATCTCTACAGAACAGTCATGGGTCACAGCACGCCCGTGCATTAGCAAACTCGGCTATGTAGACCATGAAACGTGTGGTAACAAACTGTCATTGGAAATGAAAAGTGTCCAAGCGGAAAACGTGCAAAATCTTGTAAGTTTCGTAATGCATGTAAATATCGTAGAAAAAAATAAAAAATAACATGTAAGAGTGTCGCAGACAAAAAGAAAAAACTGTTAACTGATTTCTTACTGGTACCTATAGTGAAAGTTGTAACGAAGAGTAGACTACTTTTACGAAATATATATTTCATTTTATCAAATTTTGTTTGTCGATGTATGAATAATTCACAGTAGAACGTAAATGTAGACCTGCTTTCCTTTTCCTCCTTTTTCTTTCAGACACTATTTTCTGCCATTCGTGCCGTCCCTTCCAGGATCAGAGAAGTTCAGAGGTCGGCAGATGCACAGCCACGACTACCGCGTGCCGTCGCTCTTCAAAGGTCGTAGGGTGGTGGTCGTGGGAGCCGGCCCATCGGGAATGGACCTCACGCTCGATATCTCCTCTCAGGCAGAGCTGGTGAGTCGCACAACTGTATGACGTAGAAACGATTAGAAAAGTTGTAAGATAGGGATGTAGTCTCTCACCCCTATTGTTAAATCTACAGGGTGTCTCAAACCTTTCGGGTCAAACTGAAACACGTGATAGTGAGTCCACAACTCTCTCAAAGATCCCTGGGATTTCTTGCACCAAGAGACAGGCAGTTTGGACTCTAGTAAGCAGGTCTTCACCCATTCCCACTGGGTTTTCATACACCAACGTTTTGACGTAACGCCAGAAGAAAAAAAATCGAGAGGTGTGGACACTGTGATCGCACTGGCCATGGGACAAGACCACCTCTTCCAACCCAACGATGAGGGTAGTGTTGTTCAGGTGCTCGCGGACATTAACGTCAAAGTGGACCGGTCAAACGGGGGACAACAAATGAGGTCGTATTAGGTGATCTTGGACAATGCCCGCCCACCCGTTGCTGGTGGCCACCGAAGCGTGTGGCGTGGGGATTGCCCTCACTCTAGACATGGCTGTCGCGGCTGTTGAAAACACTATCAGTGGCGAATGAGGCCTCGAACAATGCAGACTGGTCAGGGGTGTACGCTGTTTATCACCAGTTGTCTGTTCCAGACTACACAGGCACCTAGGATCTTCGCTAGAGTGCGGAATTACTTCATGCACCGTTGCCATGCATGCAATGAGACTGGCGGTCATCACTTTGAATAGTTACTGTAAGCAGCGTTGTTGTTATGCAGTGTACGCTGTGTATTCCATAGTACAATAAATATGCATTTCCGATCATTGGTTCTCTTCGATTAGATTATATTAGATTAATTATTCATTCCATAGACCAGCAAAAGAGGGGATCCTCCTGGGTGTGGAACATGTCAGATAAACACATTACAAAAATGTAATTAGAAAAATTTGAGTTTCATTAATTTTAATGATCCTCAGTCAATAAACAGTAAAATTATGTACATGAATTAAAATTAAACTTCTAATATTTACAGTTTTAATACATACATCTGCTTTCATTCACTCCATCACTAACACAGTAGCTACTTACTTGGCTATTACAACCAAGTATTGTCAAAAATTAAAGTAAATTATTCATTTCAATGATCCTTATTTAAGAACAGTCAAATTATGTACAAGATTTAAAATTAAACTTCCACTATTTACAGACTTAAGACTTACATCTGTTTTCCATACATCCATCATTCACACAGTAGGTAGTTACTTGGCTGTTACAACCAAGTATGATTGAAGTATAATAAATTTTCATTAAAATGGCCTACTGCATTTGTTAAGAAATTTATGGATGGAATAGGAGTTGGCCACAAAAAATTCTTTTAAATTATGTTTAAATTGTGCCTTGTCTGAAAATAAACTCTGAATGGTTGCTGGTAACTTATTAAAAATATGCGTTGCTGAATACTGGACTCCTTTCTGGACAAGAGTAAGTGATTTTAAATCTTTATGTATAGTGTTCTTTATTCCTAGTATTGATACTGTGTACTAAGCAGGTAGTTGGAAAAAGAGATGTATTATTTACAACAAACTTCATTAAGGAATAAATATACTGAGAAGCTGTGGTTTGTATGCTGAATTCTTTGAATAGGCTTCGACTTGATGTTCTTGGATTTACACTACAAATTACTCTTATTATACGCTTCTGTTCTCAAAAAAAATTTTCTCGGTTTGTGGAGTTACTGCAAAATATGATATCATATGACATAATGGAATGAAAATAAGCAAAATATGCCAGTTTTTTTTAATTATATCTCCTATGTCTGACATCATTCGCATTGCAAGCACAGACTTCTTTAGGCGCTTCAGCAGATCGTTAGTATGTCGCTCCCCAGATGTAATCCCAAGAATTTTACAGTCTCAACTTCTTCTATTTCCATGTCATCATATGTTATACACACACTAGAAGGAAATCTCTTGGAAGTTTTAAACTGCATGTAGTGGGTCTTTTCAAAGTTTAATGACAGTGAATTGGCTATGAACCACTTATTAATGTCAGTAAAAACTTGATTAGCTGCCCTTTCTAAATTTATATTTGATTTACTATTTATAGCAATGTTTGTATCATCTGCAAATAAGACAAACCTATCTCAATATAATCGGTTGTGGACCCACTGTCACCTGTTTCGGTTTTACCCAAAAGGTTTGAGGCACCACGCACACATCTAAAATGAAGTGACGGAAGTAAAAGAAAGATTTTGGAGCCGAATTAAAATGCGGGGTTAAAGACTATCAGTGATAAGATTCGCTAGAGATAATCCTATCAACAGTCAAACCAAGTAAGAACTGCAGTGCGTGCTGAACGTAATGAAAGATATAGTGAGTTCAGAATATGAGTTGGGGGTGAGCCGAAGAAAGAAAGACGTAATGAGGAGCAGCAGAAATGAGATTATCAGTGAGTTTAAAATGAAAATTGGAAACCACGAAGTAGACGATGTGAAAGTAATAAAAACAAATTTGTGCGGGAAAAGAGGGCATTTATGAACAATAGATGACTACTAGATTAACATATACCTGCTTTATTGAGTTACATATGGTCGCGTTAGGTATTTTTGACGTTTTATGCAGAATGTTGTTTGCTTCGTATGCCACATTTATATCTTGTTTCTTCATTATGTTTCATGTCCTGTGTGTTATTTTGGTCAAATGTCAGGGTGTGCCAAGTTTTCGTGTTGTTTGTGGTGTTGTCCATGCGCCTGGCTAAATGATACGCTGATGCAGTTGTCAAATCAGGCACAGGCCTGATCGGAGTACCGGTTTTGTGATTCTTTATCTGGTAATACATCAAGGAAGACAGGTTACGTTCGGGACCTGAAGATGACAGTATGTGGTATCGAAATTGGCAGCATGTATTACAAAGAATAAACAAAGTTAGATCCAAAAACAGCTGCTGGTTTTGTTATCATTATTCAACTGTTGTGAATCTTTGGTAAATTTCTTGGTGTGGGCGCCCTGAGGTTCGCTTGTATTGTTCTTTTTATTTGGTTTTGTGACAGTTACAGTGTGTATTATGGCAGACTCAATAGCTTTCATTATTGACCAGGAGGTTGGGGAAACACCGAGGGTGCGGACACGTCATGTAATGGAGTCCGGCGACTCTGAAGGCCAAACAAGAAGCCAAAGGTCGTCGCTATTTTCTTCTTTTCCTTGACCTACATCCCATCTATTAATTTGATAAATAGTTTCTTTCAGTTTTAAATACACCGACACCGCCGTGAAAAAATTAAAGTTGCAGCTACAGTTTTTTCGATTACCGAACCGTAGTCTCGACTACTGAGCAAGCAGTTTTTTGTGTGAATTTCGTTTTGCGATAAGTCATAGACTTGTGCATCTTATTTCTCTCGAGAAAATTGTGACAATAGATCTACTGGTGCTATCGAAAATCACCATCAGTATGAGAAAATTAAGGTCACTAAGAAATAATGACAAATGCGATGGTTAATTTTCTCCGAGCTAGACGAACATCCAGGAAGTAAAAGCCATGCAGTATGGGCTTCGAGTTACAATTTCCTACACTGCACGAAATCCAAGAAAATGATGAGTCATGATTCTGCTTTCAGACTTATTGGACGTGCAGCGCGGCGATATTAACGGATAAGCGATATTTGAAGCCTTTAGTTGAGACATAATTAGCTGATAACTTATCGCGTCAGAACTAATAAGGGGTTTGCTCGTGCATATCTTCCTCAAACGTATGATTTGCTGAGTGATTACATCATGTCAACTCGTTACTGTTTGTTGCGGCGTTAACAAACATAACCTGACGTCACACTCGTTGGTGAGATTATAGGAGTTGCGTCCGCGTAATGTTTTACGGGCGCCCGGCCACAGAAACGATCTACATCTGCATCACTACTCTGAAATTCAGACTTAGGTGACTGGTACAACCATCAGCCGTGTAAGGGAATGACAACAACGAAAATATGTGCCGGACAGGGAACCGAACCCGGATTTTCCGCTTTTCGCGAGCAGTCGCCTTAACCGACTTGGCTATCCGTGAACGAGTCACGGCCAGACTACAAATTGTGTAGTTCCCATACATGGAAGGACATTTTTTATTGAAAGACATTACATGGTATCGGCGGATAAATACGATATTAGACAGCCTGTGTTCTTAAGAAGAACAATGAAATGTTGCTTCGGATATGTACGCATTCCTCTTCACAATACAGCCACTGCACTATCGCACATTAAACACTATTTCTCTACTTTTCGGTCTCGAACTGCTCGAGGGAAGAACGAACACTGAACCTTTCCGCACGACCTCTGATTTCTGTTATTTTATTATGATGATCATTTCTTCTTAACCTACTTAGGCTGGCGGCAATAAAAAAAAAAGATAGCGGAACTCCAGATGATCTCCGACTTTGAGAATTCAGTGAAAGGTGAAGTAGTCCCTCTAAAAGCCGTAATAAAATTAAAAAAGACCTGAGTAAGTTCTGGAGGACGTTTTTCTCCATGCAGCTAGTATACAAATCTGCAACGCATCAGTGGTCGGCAGGACAAGCCGCTGGGAAATCATATTCCAAACATGTTCGATGTACCACAGTTGAACTATGACGGAAAAGTTACGAGGCAGTCATGTCCCAAACATGTGTGATCTACGACAGCTGAAAACTGCAGAATTAATGCTACCTGTCTTCTTTGAAAAACATTTCTTGCCACAAGCAACTGGCAGTTTCACCTTAAATACGGTACCTGGCGTTATCGAATAAAGAGACCATGTCTCGAATTTTGAAACTTCACACAGGTATCGACTACTCTCTGTATTGTCTTCTATACGAAGGAATCGAGATTGCGCAGAGTCGCCCCAATTGAATACAGCCGATTCCTGTCCCTACGCTTGTGTAATCACAGCTAGTTCTCTGCCTCCAGTAAGCCGGATATTAAAGGATATGAAAATCCAACCTTCTTATTCTCAACGAAGGGTGCCAGTTGTTAAGAGTGATCTTTTGTTTAAAAGATCTTTTGCCACTGTTAACAACTGGCGCCGTTCGTTGAGAACAGGGAAGTTGGATTTGTATATTCCTTAATATGCGACTTTCTTTTTCTTATTGAAGCTGTCCAGGCAGGAAAGGCAAGATTTCGGGTTCGAGTCCCGGAGTGGCACGCAGATTTGATGTGGTAGCAACACTCCACTGCAGAGTGAGAGATACATTCAGGGGGCCCTAATGATTTTCGTGGATTACTGAGCCCCTGGCTTGTGGGACACGGGTCTTACATTAACAAAAATATGTAGTAGAAGTAACGTGTAGCCATTCTCGGTGGCAGCTCGTCGAACATGATGACACAAAGATCGCAAAAACGCGTACTTTATTGTGACTAACAACGATTCCATGGAAAGTGCGGAGAACTTCGGGCAATATGGGTTCTGTAGTGTCCCCTGGTTCCACATTCACTGTACGGATGCTAAGACAGCACATTCTTTACGTGATACTCACTAGGCACTTGTCGGGGGATTACTTACTGTAGTACAATGGTTCAAACTGTTTCTCTTCCGGGTGTCCATACTTTTAGTAGGGCTTAGTTTGACTCTCTTCTGACTTGGTGCTGTTTGTCTTGTAAGTACAGCTCGGGGCGAACTAATCTGCTCCGAGAAACCTGTAATGTATATATGATTTGTTACATTAGCGAATAGAAAGCACAGGCGCATGGCTAAGGTGGGACTCAAACCCGGGACCTTCCCTTCACGAGGCAAGATAAAACGGCTATTTCTCGATCAGACATGGGAAATGACTCATCCAATTTGTCACATGTTGGGATAAGTATCTAAAACGAATGAGAATCGGAATGGGATTACAGAGGATAAACAAAATTTACTAACTGGTAGTATCCTTAGTAGCTATCGGAAAAGACAGTTAATGTTCGTACAAGAACTAAGGGGGGGGCGGTTTGATTGAAAGACCATGTGCGAAATAGTGCGATTAAAAAGGGTGTAAGACAAAGGTGCAGTCTTTCGCCCCTAATGTTCGATCTATACAACGAAGACGCAATGACGGAAATAAAAGAAAGGTTCAAAGTGGGATCAAAATTCAGGGTGATAGGATATGAATGATAAGATTCGCTAATGACGTTACTATCCTTAGTGAAAGGGAAGAAGAATTACAGGAGCTGTCGAAAGGAGGATTGAAAGTAAGGGGAAATGGCAAAAGTAATGAGAAGTAGCAGAAATGAGAATAGCGAAAACATGAAAATTGGCGATCATGAAGCAGCCGAAATTAAAAAATTCTTATACGTTGGAAGCAAAATAATCCATGAAGGACGAAGCAAGGAGGACATAAAAAGCAGAATAGAACAGGCAAAGAGGTCACTCCTGGCCATGAGAAGTCTATTAGTATCAAACATAGGCCTTAACCTGAGGAAGAAATTCCTGAGAATGTTCGTTTGGAGCTCAGCATTGTATGGCAGTGAATCATGAACAGTGGGAAAATCGGAACAGAAGATAATCAAAGCGTTTGAGATGTGGTGCTACAGAAGAGTGCTGATAATTTGCTGGACTGATAACATAAGGAATGACAAGGTACTCCACAGAATTCGTGAAGAAAGGAATATGTTGAAAATACTGACAAGGAGAAGGGGTAGGATATGTTGAGACATCAGGAAATAACGTCTATGGAACTAGAGGGAGTTGCAGAGGGGAGAGAAGCTGTTGCGGAAGACAGAGACTGAAATCAATGCAGCAAATAATAGAGGACCCAGGATGCAGGCGCTACTCTGAGATGAAGAAATTGGCGCTGGAGAGGAAGTCGTGACGGGCCACATCAAATTAGTCAGAACACTGATGACAGAAAAAAAAGTATCCTTCACTGTATATTTTCCTTTTGCATACCATTACACGTGCTTGTCATCCATTTTCATGCGGAAGACAACCACGAACACGCCAGTTGCTGCATACTAATAGAGCGTGTGACACATTAGAACTGATGAGAAATAACGCGCGCTATTGCCGGTGTACTAATTCAGGCAGTCCCCACATATTGCCGGCCGGTGTGGCCGAGCGGTTCTAGTCGCTACAGTTTGGAACCGCGCGACCGCTACGGCCGCAGGTTCGAATCCTGTCTCGGGCATGGATGTGTGTGATGTCCTTAGGTTAGTTAGGTTTAAGTAGTTCTAAGTTCTAGGGGACTGATGACCGCAGCAGTTAAGTCCCATAGAACTCAGAGCCATTTGAACCATTTTTTAGTCCCCACAAAGGAACATGAAACGCTTGTGATCGTGGTCGTGGACGTGGGCGGAGACGTGATTTGTAACGTGGTTGGCGAGTGCTCAGAAGCGCTTAGAAGCTGAGTAAGACCGCGTACCGTCCGACTGTGGTCACCGCGGTAGCTTCTGCAACTTGTGCAGGAATCGAATAAATGTTCTCGGGTTTCCAACCGCGTCAGTTAATTAAAACTACACGAGCTTTCGGTCAAGCACTCCTTGGCCATTGTCAAGTGGTAGGAATCATTTTTAAGAGAGGCTGAAGTGCCACCCCTTGTATTTTGGAGCCCAGCACTATACCCGTGGCGCTCTCTTGTCCGCCGTAGTCGGAAGTGTTGCAGCACTTGAACAGTGGAAGCAGGTGCAGTAGTTTACTTCTCGTCACAGGCGGAAAGGTTGACCTCTTCCTAACGTAGGCTGGAACGTCTGAAAGAGACAGCATTCCCTTCTCCTCCCCTTCCCGTTTACACGCTCGCGTATCATTGTATGCAGACCTGTGTTCACAGCCGTACTGTTAAGTGAGATGCTGATACTGAAGAATACATACTTGATTTTATGTGTTGTAAACTATGGCGTTGTCGAAATTTTGAAGGTTTGCTATTATTGTAGTTCTTAACTGCCTTGCTGCAGTGGTAACACCGGTTCCCGTCAGATCACCGAAGTTAACGCTGTCGGACTGGGCTACCACTTGGATGGGTGACCATCCTGTCTGCCGAGCGCAGTTGGCGCGCGGGGTGCACTCAGCCCTTGTGAGGCAAACTGAGGAGCTACTTGATTTAGAAGTAGCGGCTCCGGTCTCCTAAACTGACATAAGGCCGGGAGAGCAGTGTGCTGACTACATGCCCCTCCACATCCGCATCTTATGACGCCTGTGGTCTGAGGATGACACGGCGGCCGGTCGGTGGCGTTGGGGCCTCGTAGCCTGTTCGGGCGGAGTTTAGTATAGTTTATGTATTTGTCGAATCCTCGGCCAAATTCTTTTCAGATGATATATTTTTCTGAATAATAATTTCTTGGATGTGCTAAAGTGATGCACGAAACAAGGATGAAAACAAATTATTATTACAGTACTAGCTGTTCCCAGCCACGTGTTGCTGCAGCGGAATCTGGTTAAATGGAAAAGGGAGAGAAGACGTACTTTTATAAAATGGTAATTGAATACGCCCCCTACTCTCCTTCCCCACACCCAACCCCGTCTCTATTCTCTGTTCATCTCCTCCTGTCGGTCTCTTTGCCTCTCTCCTCCTCTTTTCTCCTCTCTATATCAAGCGGCTGCCCCCATCCCCCCCACCCTCTTTCTGCTCATCTTCTCTTACCCTGTCTCTCCATCTCCTTTTGCCCCTCTCTCTGCCTATCTTCCCCTTACCGCTTTCCATTTTCATTTCCTCCCACTCCTCTGTCCATCTCCTATCGCCCCCCTCCCCTCTCTCTGACCTTGAGCCTTTGCTATTGTTATTGCAAATTCAGATTCTGTGATAGTATTGTAATCACAACCCAATAAGTCATAAATACAACATTCCTGTCTGCCAACAACGTTTCACTATTATATGAAAATATTTATATATACCTATTTAAGTATTACAAACATTAAAAATATACAGCCTACATCTGTATACAAATTTGAATCAGATCGATCGAAAACTTTTCGAGATTTTTGCTATCAGCAATTCTCCTTTATATACACTCCTGGAAATGGAAAAAAGAACACATTGACACCGGTGTGTCAGACCCACCATACTTGCTCCGGACACTGCGAGAGGGCTGTACAAGCAATGATCACACGCACGGCACAGCGGACACACCAGGAACCGCGGTGTTGGCCGTCGAATGGCGCTAGCTGCGCAGCATTTGTGCACCGCCGCCGTCAGTGTCAGCCAGTTTGCCGTGGCATACGGAGCTCCATCGCAGTCTTTAACACTGGTAGCATGCCGCGACAGCGTGGACGTGAACCGTATGTGCAGTTGACGGACTTTGAGCGAGGGCGTATAGTGGGCATGCGGGAGGCCGGGTGGACGTACCGCCGAATTGCTCAACACGTGGGGCGTGAGGTCTCCACAGTACATCGATGTTGTCGACAGTGGTCGGCGGAAGGTGCACGTGCCCGTCGACCTGGGACTGGACCGCAGCGACGCACGGATGCACGCCAAGACCGTAGGATCCTACGCAGTGCCGTAGGGGACCGCACCGCCACTTCCCAGCAAATTAGGGACACTGTTGCTCCTGGGGTATTGGCTAGGACCATTCGCAACCGTCTCCATGAAGCTGGGCTACGGTCCCGCACACCGTTAGGCCATCTTCCGCTCACGCCCCAACATCATGCAGCCCGCCTCCAGTGGTGTCGCGACAGGCGTGAATGGAGGGACGAATGGAGACGTGTCGTCTTCAGCGATGAGAGTCGCTTCTGCCTTGGTGCCAATGATGGTCGTATGCGTGTTTGGCGCCGTGCAGGTGAGTGCCACAATCCGGACTGCATACGACCGAGGCACACAGGGCCAACACCCGGCATCATGGTGTGGGGAGCGATCTCTTACACTGGCCGTACACCACTGGTGATTGTCGAGGGGACACTGAATAGTGCACGGTACATCCAAATCGTTATCGAACCCATCGTTCTACCATTCCTAGACCGGCAAGGGAACTTGCTGTTCCAACAGGACAATGCACGTCCGCATGTATCCCGTGCCACCCAACGTGCTCTAGAAGGTGTAAGTCAACTACCCTGGCCAGCAAGATCTCCGGATCTGTCCCCCATTGAGCAAGTTTGGGACTGGATGAAGCGTCGTCTCTCGCGGTCTGCACGTCCAGCACGAACGCTGGTCCAACTGAGGCGTCAGGTGGAAATGGCATGGCAAGCCGTTCCACAGGACTACATCCAGCATCTCTACGATCGTCTCCATGGGAGAATAGCAGCCTGCATTGCTGCGAAAGGTGGATATACACTGTACTAGTGCCGACATTGTGCATGCTCTGTTGCCTGTGTCTATGTGTCTGTGGTTCTGTCAGTGTGATCATGTGATGTATCTGACCCCAGGAATGTGTCAATAAAGTTTCCCCTTCCTGGGACAATGAATTCACGGTGTTCTTATTTCAATTTCCAGGAGTGTATTACGTATTTATTTATGTACTACATATATTAGAAAGTAGGTATAAAAACGCGCATATATTCGAATGCGATATTGTGTCAAAATTTCAAGGCAATAGGTGAAATACTTGGGAGATTTAGAGTTTGAATAAACGAGTGCTTGGATCTTTGTTTCTACGGATGTAAATGTTCATTTGTTCAAAATCTTGAATCTCGGACAAATTTTGAAAAACTTTGCATTCGAATACACGCATGACCACCTGTTTAAAATCGTGTTGTTCCACTTTTCAAACACAGTACAACAGAGACCCTGCTCGGCTCGGATTCTAGAAGTAGGTGGCACCAGATGTCTACATACAGGTCAAGCAATTCCCGAAAATTAAGGGCACGTAGTTGGCGCCCAATATGTGTTCCAATGCGTACAGATCAGGCACATTTGCTGGCCAAGACATTAATGTGAGTTCACTATGACGCCCGTCAAACCACTGTAGCACGATTCTCACCTCGCAACACCGACAGTTATTTTGTTGGAAGATGTCATCGCCATAAGGGGAGACTTCCAGCATGAAGCGATGCAGGTACTCCACAATGGGAATGGAAATGAGCGTTTGGCGTCATTGGCCGGTAGGCTCCTTACGGGGCAGGCCTGGTCGCCTTGGTGCAGGTCTTATTACGCCACATTGGACGACCTGCGCGCCGGATGAAGATGAAATGATGATGAAGACGACACAACACCCAGTCCCTGAGTGTAGAAAATCCCCGACCCAGCCGGGAATCGAACCTGGGCCCCTTAGGACGGCAATCCGTCACGCTCACCACTCAGCTATCGGGGCGGACAGTTCACAATAATGTTCACGTAGTTGACTGCTGTCATAACGCCATCGATTACCACCACAGATCCCACGGAAGCCCAACTGAATGTACCCTGTAGCATAATTCTGCCCTCGCCGGCTTGCATGTGTGGCGCGGTGCATGTTTCGCGCAGACGTCAGCCTGATGACGGTCTGTAAGGACCCGACCGTCGACCTGATGTAACAAGAAATGCGATTCATTCGACAGGCGACACGTTTCTACACTCCTGGAAATTGAAATAAGAACACCGTGAATTCATTGTCCCAGGAAGGGGAAACTTTATTGACACATTCCTGGGGTCAGATACATCACATGATCACACTGACAGAACCACAGGCACATAGACACAGGCAACAGAGCATGCACAATGTCGGCACTAGTACAGTGTATATCCACCTTTCGCAGCAATGCAGGATGCTATTCTCCCATGGAGACGATCGTAGAGATGCTGGATGTAGTCCTGTGGAACGGCTTGCCATGCCATTTACACCTGGCGTCTCAGTTGGACCAGCGTTCGTGCTGGACGTGCAGACCGCGTGAGACGACGCTTCATCCAGTCCCAAACATGCTCAATGGGGGACAGATCCGGAGATCTTACTGGCCAGGGTAGTTGACTTACACCTTCTAGAGCACGTTGGGTGGCACGGGATACATGCGGACGTGCATTAACCTGTTGGAACAGCAAGTTCCCTTGCCGGTCTAGGAATGGTAGAACGATGGGTTCGATGACGGTTTGGATGTACCGTGCACTATTCAGTGTCCCCTCGACGATCACCAGTGGTGTACGGCCAGTGTAGGAGATCGCTCCCCACACCATGATGCCGGGTGTTGGCCCTGTGTGCCTCGGTCGTATGCAGTCCTGATTGTGGCGCTCACCTGCACGGCGCCAAACACGCATACGACCATCATTGGCACCAAGGCAGAAGCGACTCTCATCGCTGAAGACGACACGTCTCCATTCGTCCCTCCATTCACGCCTGTCGCGACACCACTGGAGGCGGGCTGCACGATGTTGGGGCGTGAGCGGAAGACGGCCTAACGGTGTGCGGGACCGTAGCCCAGCTTCATGGAGACGGTTGCGAATGGTCCTCGCCGATACCCCAGGAGCAACAGTGTCCCTAATTTGCTGGGAAGTGGCGGTGCGGTCCCCTACGGCACTGCGTAGGATCCTACGGTCTCGGCGTGCATCCGTGCGTCGCTGCGGTCCGGTCCCAGGTCGACGGGCACGTGCACCTTCCGCCGACCACTGGCGACAACATCGATGTACTGTGGAGACCTCACGCCCCACGTGTTGAGCAATTCGGCGGTACGTCCACCCGGCCTCCCGCATGCCCACTATACGCCCTCGCTCAAAGTCCGTCAACTGCACATACGGTTCACGTCCACGCTGTCGCGGCATACTACCAGTGTTAAAGACTGCGATGGAGCTCCGTATGCCACGGCAAACTGGCTGACACTGACGGCGGCGGTGCACAAATGCTGCGCAGCTAGCGCCATTCGACGGCCAACACCGCGGTTCCTGGTGTGTCCGCTGTGCCGTGCGTGTGATCATTGCTTGTACAGCCCTCTCGCAGTGTCCGGAGCAAGTATGGTGGGTCTGACACACCGGTGTCAATGTGTACTTTTTTCCATTTCCAGGAGTGTATTAATCCACGATGAAAACTCAGTGATGCTGTGCCCACTGCAATCATAACTTGGTCGCTGGGCCAACACACAAACACGTAGGGCTCGTGTGATGTGGTGCTCCATGTTCTTCAATGGCCTTTGAACGGCGTGCTCCGAAACACTTGTGCCTGCACCAGCATTGTACTGTGTCGTCAGATCGGCCGCTGCGTATCCTGGATACACAGCGGAGGATCCTCCGACCTCTACGTCTTGTGCTGAGACGTGGTCGTCCAATACCATACGGTCTACTCGTTGTTTCAACATCCTTCGAACATTTTTCACAGGTGTTCAGAGATTCTCGTTTCCAGCTTCGCCGTTTCAGAGATTCTCGTTTCCAGCCGCAAAGCTACAACAATGTGCGCTTTGTCAAAACCTCTTATATCGGTGAATTTCCCCATTTGTGGCCCGATCTTCGCTAAAATGACTGTCCAGTCGTCTCTCTTCAGTTTACTTTCTTACTGCGTCACGTGCCCGCAGCATGACCAGGAGGTATTCAACCTCGCGATGGGCGGTGGTCATAATGTTTTGGCTCATCAGTGTACATACGGCACTCCAGTAGGTACATAAAAACACGTACATGTTCGAATGCAACGTTATGTCAATATTTCAAAGCAAATGGTGAAGAATTTTTTAGATATACAAGTCTGAACAACCCAACATTTACCTTTTTCATTTATATGAATTAAGACGGTTAGTGTACTTTGTTGTTGTTGTTATTGTTATTAAAATCCCAGGCTTCTGGGGACGCTGAAACTGGGACGATGGAAAGTTATGTTTGACGTTAGGAGGATGCTGAGAGCGGAAAGATGGTATCAAAATATGACCTTTCTTCTACCCAGAACCAAACCGTGGATCCGTGAATGCATTCGTTTTATGACAAATTCCGTTATACAGTACGACGTGAACTTCTCTAAAAAGTAATGGCCTGCAACAGTTTTACTAAGTTTAGGATCATGCGGGTCACATTCTGCATTTCAAATGGTTCAAATGGCTCTGAGCACTATGGGACTTAACATCTGAGGTCATCAGTCCCCTAGAACTTAGAACTAATTAAAGCGAACTAACCTAAGGACATCACACACATCCATGCCCGAGGCAGGATTCGAACCTGCGACCGTAGCGGTCACGCGGTTCCAGACTGAAGCGCCTAGAACCGCACGGCCACACCGGCCGGCCTTCTGCATTTCCGTAGAAATTAAATCAAGATGTACTTCTGTCTGATTTTTGCAAACCATTTGGTGCAGATCCACCTGATCAAACATTCTGAAATTGTCATATCCTTTTACTTGTTGTTATAGTCTTCAGTCTGAAGACTGGTTTGATGCATCTAACTGTGCTAGTGTGTATTCTCCTGCATATCGTCATGGAACCTTTCAGTATATGCGCACGATTCAAATGAAAACTTTCAAATAATGAAATTCCCGAATGTTGTACTATCGATTTGGCAGCTGGAAGGAGCTAGCGCTGTATTTAAACAAATGATCAACAGCCGCCAGTCTGTTGTTGCGTTACAGAAAAGGAAGCTGTGTCAATGCAAAGATGCCCTCCCCACTGTCGACCTGAACAGAGGTGGGAGAGCGATATGTGATACGCTTCTTTCAGTAACGAAGGTGTTAAATCTTTGGAAATGCATCAGAGGATGAAAGCATAGTACGGTGATCCGTGTATGTGTCCCTGCAGCAAGCGTACGAGTTGTGCAGAAAGTTTAAAGGAAGTGTAGATCCTGTGGAAGACGCTTCACGGCCGAAAACAGTGCCGCAGCTAAAGAGCCTCTGAAGGAAAACATGCGTATTACTGTACGCGAAATAGAGACTGTTTAGCATATTAATGATGGTTCAACACACAATACAGTCGAAGATGTGCTACGATTCAATAAAGAGCCCGTGAATGGGTGCCACAGTAGTTGAATGCTGAATTGAGAGATCGCCACATCGATGCCTGTCAGGAACTTCTGTGTCGTTTCCAGGTCGAAGCGATCAGATTTTTGAACTGCGTTGTTACACATGAGATGAAACGTGGGTGTATTATCACCAAACTGAAACTAAAAGATAGAACTAGGAATGGCGCCATAGTTCTTCACGAAAGCAAAAAAAAAAAAAAAAAAATTCTGATACAACCTTCGGCAGGAAAAGTCACGCTCACTCTCTTTTGGAATTCGAAAGGGATAATTTTGGGGATTTACCTGGAAATGGGATTAATTGTGACGAATAACTTATACTAAAATCTACTGCTGCGATGTCGCCTTTTGCCGGCCGCGATGGCCGTGCGGTTCTAGGCGCTCCAGTCCGGAGCCGCGCTGTTGCTACGGTTGCAGGTTCGAATCCTGCCTCGGGCATGGGTGTATGTGATGTCCTTAGGTTAGTTAGGTTTAAGTAGTTCTAAGTTCTAGGGGACTGATGACCACAGCAGTTGAGTCCCATAGTGCTCAGAGCCATTTTTGATGTCGCCTTTGTCCTGTAATCAGGAGCGAACGAAGAAGACTTCTGACAGCAAGCCGTAGTTTGTAACTAATTTACCTTTTTTTCATATAATTCAATAATAAGAGATGAATACACTAAGCAGATTCAGAAGGATGTAGGTTGCAGTAGGTACTGGGAGATGAAGAAGCTTGCACAGGATAGAGTAGCATGGAGAGCTGCATCAAACCAGTCTCAGGACTGAAGACCACAACAACAACAGTTCAATAATTGTCACCCTACACCTCGTGGGAAGTACATCGGAAGATTATATCTGTAATTTTTTCTGTATTGCGTCATTTTCATAACAAAAATAATTAAAGTTTTCGTTTGAATCACCTGTCACTTTTTTGTTTTCTTTTTGTTAAAAAATGAAAAGGAAAAAGCACAGCACCCCTACACATTACGAGTTTCGGCATTTCTTGACTGTCGTGATCCTAATAAATAACTGTTAGAATCTGAATAGACCAGTGCGTGGGAGGTTAACTGATTGTTCATAATTTTTAGTTACCAATTCGGGAAAATATTCTAGAACAATAACGAGGGCTACGAATGTATTGAGCCCGCAGATACACACAAGTCACGTAGGCGGCTATAAAGGCACCTCAGTGCAAATAAATGTAAGGCGAGTCTTTTATATAGGCTTGCGTCTCTCATTTCCTACTAAGGGTAAGAGGGTAAGTTACATGTTACTGCCACGGAGCGCTTAACGGCGAGAAATTGGGAAAGCGACACTAGCTTCACCGCTGCTCGCGAGAGATAACACATTTGGAAAATTTCCTCAAGGTAAACTGCCCTGAAGTCTGGCAGCGATACGATAACGACACTGTTTGGGACACGAAATGCGCCTGTCCTGATTTGCAGCTTTGCACGGTCGTTCGACACGAAATTTGATGTATCGCTTCAAATCATAATAGACTTTTCAATGCACACGATTTCTAGACCCGGTCATGAATATCTATGGAAAAGTATGCGATCCGCATTTATGACGCTGTTGGCACCCACACTGAAAGAGTCTTCGCAGTTCTCGTAAAAGTCTTCCTCGAATTTATTGGCACCTTCGTTCGGTGCATAGAAGTGAGCAACAACGATGTGAATATGAATAACTGAAAGAGAGTAATAATCTCGTGATTAGTAGTTGTCTATCCGACGGGGGGCGTCTACAGATAATTTGTTCAAGACAAGGCGACCCCTCGTTGTACTGATGGTTTGTTGTGTTATGATCCATCTAAAGTTCCCGCTGCCGCCGAAATGCCTAACGGCTCTCATTAATTCATGACCTGCAGTTCATCAGTTTAGTACTGGAAAAAGCCAAATAGCGGTAGGTCGATAGAAACGTGCAGAGACCTTAGACCGATTTACTACAAAACACAGGGAGAACCAGATAGGAAAAGATCGAAATATGACAAGTTAAAGCTTTGAGGCGCTGTGCCTGGCGTGTTCGGATGGTTTAAGTGGCAGTGCATCGCCCGCGAAAGGCAGGGAAACGCAGCAAACAATTTCAATTTGTCACATACAGTCAACGCTGCATATAATACTGATAGGTTTAGAGAAATTGCCATTAACTCACGTAAGTTTCATCCAGATGAATAATAAAAAGGTATCGGAACGGATTGTCATCAATGCTCTTTCGTATTGTCTTGGAGAAGATCATTAGCTCCTAGGAAACGAGTCTGGCAATCTACAGGGTGATCAAAAACAGTTTGGAAAGCTTGTGAGGGTGTTGCAGGGGAGTCTGTGCTGAAGAATAATTTTTAAGAAAAAAATTCGATATGTCGCACCGTTTCCGAGTTAATTAGCATCGAAGTCAGCCAGTCAGGTCCCAGCGCGGAAATCCAAAACAATTGCACGCGCTACACTGCGGTAATGCACAGACAACTATGGGTTCGTGAGTTACTACTTGTTGCAACGCTCATTGTCAGTTAAAATGTGCCTTTTTCGGAACTTATAAAAGCTAGGTGAGCAAACCAAATGGAGAACACGTTTGGCGACACTGTTTTTGGTAGGCTGATTGAACATGCTCGCGCGACGAGCTGGTTGGTTAACCGCAATACTGAACAACTGGGATTTATCAGCACAACTTCCCTGCAACACCCTTCTAAGCTTTTCAGATTGTTTCTGACCACCCCGTATATTACCAAACGGCTAATCCGGTTCAGGGTCACGTAGATCGAGTTGTAGGTAGCCTAGTAACGGCTTCCGAGGCGAACAAAAATTTGACTTTCAATATTTCTCGTGATTATTGACAGAAGTTTAATATTTAAAATGCTGTGATAATCTACTAATTAAGAGATATAATCTTATGTTAACGGCTTAACACAGCAAGACAAGTATTACAGTTAGAAACTGCAAATATCGAGATTATATTCAACCAGCATTTGAGAAAGAGAGCAACAAACTTCGCACATAATTTCAAATCTTTTCGAAATCTTTTTTCGCCGATACACTCCACAAAATGATGAAAAGGAAAAATTTTATCGCGTACTACATTTTTCGGTCTTTATGCAGTGAAATTGCTGCCTCAGGTATGATGTTTAAAGTTATTAGTTATTTACGACGAACTCTATTCGCAACATATTTCACAGACAGTTGAAACGTCCCCTTAGAAAAATTTATGAATTACTGTGCTGATAAACCTCTTAAATTATTTGATTTTCAAACAACTGAGCAAAACTGAAAGTACTCAGACATTTGTCTCTTTACTTATTCTGATCAACACTAAACTGACAAACAATATTTTTAGCGCAACGCAATCTGACTTTCAAAAATCCCTACAAAAGAATGGCCCTGACTAACAATAACCTATACCTTTATGAATCACTTACCTCACAAAAATCTTCGTTACTCGAATTACTGCAATACAGCGAGCGCCAATACTGCCAGCACAATAAAAGATTCTAACTACTGAAGGCATTAACTACTGATACGCATAGTTAGCAAATAAAAGATTTTGATAGAGAACAAACAATGTCTTTACCTTAATAGTGTTCAAAAAAATCAGTTCATGACATCCAGTCTTACAAATTTACTGTCTCTGATGGAAACATGTCCAGATCACCCGCTCTCAAAACTCCGCCATCTCTCTCCCCACATCCACCACTGCTGGCGGCTCACCTCCAACTGCGCAACGCTACGCGCTGTTCACATCCAACTGCCCATTACTACAATAGCGAATGTTCCAATAATGCCAACCAGCCACAGACTGCACACAGCACAGCCAGTGATTTTCATACAGAGCGCTACGTGGCGTTACCAGTATAAAAACCTAAACAGCCTACTTACACAGTACATACGAGGCCTCCGTTCAAAACAGTATCCGACTATTATTCATAAATCAGTCTATATTCAGATGCAGTTGTTTAACACTAGTCACCTTCAAAGTAGTCCCCTTCAGCTTCTACACACCTCTCCTAACGCCACTGCCACTGCTGGAAGCATGGCTGGAAAGCATCTTTTGGTACGGTGCGCAGCTGCTCCGTGGAATTCTGCATAATTTCTTCCCCGGTCTGAAATCTGGCCCTGTTAGAGTTCAAAATGGTTCAAATGGCTCTGAGCACTATGGGACTCAACATCTTAGGTCATAAGTCCCCTAGAACTTAGAACTACTTAAACCTAACTAACCTAAGGACATCAAACACATCCATGCCCGAGGCAGGATTCGAACCTGCGACCGTAGCAGTCCCGCGGTTCCGGACTGCAGCGCCAGAACCGCACGGCCACCGCGGCCGGCCTGTTAGAGTCTTTTTCTCTTTCGCAAAGAGACAGAAGTCATTCGGTGCTAGGTCAGGGGAATAGAGAGGCTGGCAAATCGCAGCCGTGTTGTGTTTGACCAAGAAACTCACAATTAACTCAGAACGATAAGCGGGTTACGGCAGTGAAGGTGCCAGCTGGCAACTGCCAGCAAGTCTGGTCGTTTGCGTCTTACTGCTTCACGAAGGCGACGCAGAACCTCCTTGTTGATATTAGTACCTTCTGGGACGTACTCGTGATGGGCCACGCCACTCGAGTAAAAAAACATGGCCAGCATGACTTGCCGGTAGCTTAAGACCTTCCTCGCTAGTTTCGGTCTCGGGGGTGAAGGATGCTTCCACTGCGATGATTAGAACTTTGTTTCTGGGTTGTAGCTATAAACCCAGGACTCACCACCATTGATCACTGTGTTAAGAAAATTGAGATTACTGTTCACAGTATCCAGCATGTCCTCTGTAGAGATGGGGGATCCGCTCTTGAACTAATTCATAGAGTTGAATCTTTCAAAGGAGTGAACAATCAGTGACTCAGAAAAAAAGAACGGTAGCTCCAAACGTTTCCCACGGCAGAGAGAGAGAGAGAGAGAGAGAGAGAGAGAGAGAGAGAGACGGAGCCATTCAGCAGCGCTTCTGCTGGTCAGAGCACAGTGCACGCCACACAACACAGCCAGCGCCGGCCTCTGCCCTGCTTCTACCTTGGCTGCCTGCATTGTGCAGTGCCCCATTGGATTTTGTGTTTCACATATGCCGTGCCGTCTCTGTGCGTCGTCTGCCGCGTGCAGGGCCTTGCCGCAGCTTAACTTCGCATCGCACTCTGTCGGCGATCGTTTCAGTCGCACGTCCTGCCCTCTGGGCAGTTGATGCGAGCAACAGGACAGAGAGCCACCTAGCGGATAACATAGGAACTACTTGCAACAACCTGCTCGCAAGGGAACGGACGATTTGTCTCGGAGCGGGTGAGTTCACCGCTTCCCCCACCCTCGGAACTCGCCCGCTCAACGCTCACCCCACCGTCTCGACTCTAGCCAGAGCGTAGAGCAAAGCGACTCAGGTGTCACTCTGGTCTCTGCGGTCTCAGCTCACGCAGTAATACAGCTCGCGGCTCGACCTGCTCGACTCAGCGCCTCTGCATCGGAGTTCGTCCCTACTGGATATTGTTCTTCGTAGTAATACCGCTATGTATATTACATTATTATGTTATGTATACATCAATTGTTTTTATTTTATTTTTATTTGTTTAAACTGATTAGATTAGGTTCCTGATGACTCCTCTTACTATAGGATTTTTATTATGGACACTCGAATTTACGCTTTAATTACGAGCGAACCGATAAAAGTATCGCAAAATGTGATACACCAATATTTTCCTTGTTTTATTCTGCGTAAGGCTATATGCAGCACTTTCGTTTTACAGTCAAATTTATATATTTTTTTCTTATTCTGGTACGGATTTTGCGATTTTAGGCGTCTTCGGAAGGAAACGTTCACTTTAAAAATATATGGCTTGCGATGTATTTGTATGAGGTTAATGAAATTTTAATACATTATAGCCAAATATATTGTTAATGTAAATCTCAAGTTACAACATTTTCCGATCACCCAAAAAACCACGATAGTGCAAAATAAATCAATAATCAAAAACTTTGTCATATCGTGGAAATTTCAATAAACAATACAAATTTCTTACTCATTATTTGTGTTACTTCAAAATAGGATCAAATAAGATCAAAATACAGGTATAGTACTGGAATAAACCAAGTTTAAAGGGCAATGTGCCTTCCATTTATTTTCTATTGTAAATGAGTGGTGAGTCATGAAAAAGAGCTAATTCATTTCAGGGAGTGAACAGTTCTGATCCAATCTCTGAAAAGAACAGTTTTGCCCATCTCTAGTCCTCTGCGATCTCCAAATGAAGTTGCATTCTGCTCAGTTATTAGCAGCTTCGGTACACATTTTGCTGAGAATCTTCTGATGTCCAAAAATTTCGTTAAAAAGGAATGAAGGGATTTATTACCAATTTTAACCTCTTCTGCAAGTTCTGCGATCGTGATTCGTCTACCCTGCATCACCAGGGTACTCACGTGATCAATAACAACTCCATGTGGATGTCGAGAGCCCACTTGAACTGATAAGCTGCCCTTTCTGAAGCGGTTTTATCACTCCTGTATCTGTGTGGTAGCCACTGCTTCATCGCCAAACTGTTGTCGAATCTTGTGGATTTTTCAACCTGAGAATAGCAAAGCTTAAAACAAGATTTGATGCAATAACGTTGTTCCACTTTTTCCGTCATTTTGCCCACAACACAAAATCCGACGACTGCCACTTAAACGTGTTCACTTGTCAACGGCTAGCCGGGGAGTGGTTGTTTCCGCAGTCGGGTAAAAGATAGGGCATGCGCATTATGTTTCCTACAAACACAGAGAATGCCCGCGCGCTCCCTGGGACCATTATTGGTGTCCATAATCAAAGAGTAAGATCGGATACTTTCTGAACAGCCTTCGTACCACTGAATGTATCTGCAAAATTATGTCGTTGTAAGACGTTTTAAGGCTCACGATATATGCCGTCATCAAGATTCATGAAAAAGTATCTGTTGCTGAAAACGGAGCGTAAATTACCCAGACTATACTCATCCAACGCTTGATAATGACAGAGGTTGACAACTTCCAAAAAATTTTAACCATAATTTCAAACCTTTTTTAAACATTTTCTCGATTATGAGTTTAACGTCAAATATTAACCACTTTAAATTTATTGGTAATCATAAGTTTGAAGCTACATCCTTGGAAGAAAAGAAGGAACCCAGAAATTAAGTGCTTAATGTTTGCTGCTAACCGAGCCTTATTAGCTCAGAACCTAGAAGACGCCCAAGCGATGCTGGATGATGTGAACGACACTGCTGAAAAAACTGGTCTGGAAGATTTCTGTGAAGCTTCAGTTTAAGAGAAAAAGATGTTTGTAAACAAGACACGGGGACATTAGGCGAGTGGAAAAGTTGACATAACTTGTAAAATGGATCCGATTCAATGGGCTTGATAATGAGGGAAATATTAGAATTAGTTTACAAGGTTATCCAGAATAGGTATAATTAACCAGCGCTGTCTTACAAGACCAGAATTAGACGTTACAATGCCGGCCGGTGTGGCCGAGCGGTTCTAGGCGCTTCAGTCTGGAACCGCGCCACCGCTACGGTCGCAGGTTCGAATCCTGCCTCGGGTATGGATGTGTGTGATATCCTTAGGTTAGTTAGGTTTAAGTAGTTCTTAGTTCTGGGAGACTGGTGACCTCAGATGTTCCATAGTGCTCAGAGCCATTTGAACCATTTGAACATTACAATGCAGTAGTGAAACCAACTGAATCTCATTGTTCGATGTGTTTTATAATGAAGAATAATGCAGAACTGAAAATACAAGAGAAAAAGGAGAGAAAATTCTTTATGAAAATATTACGAGCACATAAATTATAGATGAAACATGGGAAAACAGGAGAAATGAACAATTACACCAACAATCCGATAAAATGACAGATAGAACGTGGAAATGGATGTTGATATTCTACAGTCAGGTTATGGCAATGGTCTAGGACAGCTTTACAAAAAGATTTTCACTACATCGTTGGTATGACAATGAATATTAAATGAGTGGAGGAGGACAAGGATACACTAGCAGTTGGTATCACGTCGTAGACAATGTATAATAGAAACAATATAGCAGCTGCATTGAAAGCAGGGATTACTGCGCAAAAGTAACAACGTAGCTTTAGTAACAACGTAGCTTTAGCAACAGAAGACCAGAGGAAGATAAGGAATAATACAACGAAGTTATTTTGACAAGAAAAGAAGAAACTCGCAGAAAGTCTTAAATTCTGCGGAGCCCATAGAAGAAAAAGGAAAAGAAGAAGAAGAAGAAGAAGAAACAGCAAATTGTAAAAGGGAACACTATAAAACATTTCTGTCTTATACATACTCCCGTGGAAGGAGCATATAGAGGGTCTATAAAAGGGCGATGTACTTGAGGACAATTTATGGAAATGGAAGAGGATGTAGATGAAGATGAAATAGGAGATACGATACTGTGTGGAGAGTTTGATAGAGGACTGAAAGACCTGAGTCGCAACAAGGCCCCGGGAGTAGACAATATTCCATTAGAACTACTGACGGCCTTGGGAGAGCCAGTCCTGACAAAACTCTACCATCTGGTGAGCAAGACGTATGAGACAGGCGAAATACCCTCAGACTTCAAGAAGAATATAATAATTCCAATCCTAAAGAAAGCAGGTGTTGACAGATGTGAAAATTACCGAAATATCAGTTTAATAAGTCATGGCTGCAAAATACTAACGCGAATTCTGTACAGACGAATGGAAAAACTGGTAGAAGCCGACCTCGGGGAAGATCAGTTTGGATTCCGTAGAAATATTGGAACACGTGAGGCAATACAGACCCTACGACTTACCTTAGAAGATAGATTAAGGAAAGGCAAACCTACGTTTCTAGCATTTGTAGACTTAGAGAAAGCTTTTGACAATGTTGACTGGAATACTCTCTTTCAAATTCTGAAGGTGGCAGGGGTAAAATACAGGGAGCGAAAGGCTATTTACAATTTGTACAGAAACCAGATGGCAGTTATAAGAGTCGAGGGACCTGAAAGGGAAGCGGTGGTTGGGAAGGGAGTGAGACGGGGTTGTAGCCTCTCCCCGATGTTATTCAGTATGTATATTGAGCATTCGGGAGGACGACGGTTCAATCCCGTCTCCAACCATCCTGATTTAGGTTTTCCGTGATTTCCCTAAATCGTTTCAGGCAAATGCCGGGATGGTTCCTTTGAAAGGGCACGGCCGATTTCCTTCCCAATCCTTCCCTAACACGAGCTTGGGCTCCGTCTCTAATGACCTCGTTGTCGACGAGACGTTAAACACTAACCACCTAACCACCACCTATATTGAGCAAGCAGTAAAGGAAACAAAAGAAAAATTCGGAGTAGGTATTAAAATCCATGGAGAAGAAATAAAAACTTTGAGGTTCGCCATGACATTGTAATTCTGCCAGAGACAGCAAAGGACTTGGAAGAGCAGTTGAACGGAATGGACAGTGTCTTGAAAGGAGGATATAAGATAAACATCAACAAAAGCAAAACGAGGATAATGGAATGTAGTCGAATTAAGTCTGGTGATGCTGAGGGAATTAGATTAGGAAATGAGACACTTAAAGTAGTAAAGGAGTTTTGCTATTTGGGGAGCAAAACAACTGTGATGGTCGAAGTAGGGAGGATATAAAATGTAGACTGGCAATGACAAAGAAAGCGTTTCTGAAGAAGAGAAACTTGTTAACATCGAGTATTGATTTAAGTGTCAGGAAGTCGTTTCTGAAAGTATTTATATGGAGTGTAGCCATGTATGGAAGTGAGACATGGACGATAAATAGTTTGGACAAGAAGAGAATAGAAGCTTTCGAAATGTGGTGCTACAGAAGAATGCTGAAGATTGGATGGGTAGAACACATAACTAATGAGGAGGTATTCAATAGGATTGGGGCGAAGAGAAGTTTGTGGCACAACTTGACTAGAAGAAGGGATCAGTTGGTGGGACATGTTCTGAGGCATCAAGGGATCACCAGTTTAGTATTGGAGAGCATCGTGGAGGGTCAAAATCGTAGAGGGAGACGAAGAGATGAATACACTAAGCAGATTCAGAAGGATGTAGGTTGCAGTAGGTACTGGGAGATGAAGAAGCTTGCACAGGATAGATTAGCATGGAGAGCTGCATCAAACCAGTCTCAACACTGAAGACCACAACAACAACATTCTCCTGTTAGTATGATTATGATCGCATTACGTAAAGATGTAGGCGCAGATCCACAACTGAATTTACAGCATAACCAAATTTTTGTTACGTTGTTAGATGTGTCGCCGTGTCTATCATATTATACGGGCATAAGATCGAATAACCAACTAAACGATAACATTGTAAGAGTGAGGGAGCGGAATGTCAGAATTTTGAACGTTGTAGGGAAACTAGAAAATCTGAAAAGGGAAATGCTAAGGTTCAATCTATGTATAGTGGAGGGTCAGTGAAGCGAAATGAAATGAAAGGAAGATCATTGTTTCTGGTCGGATCAGACAGCGTAATATCAGCAGCAGTTGAAAATGGTTTAACGGAAATAGAATTCCCATTTATTTGTTATTCATAGGAAAGTAGGGCAGAGAGTGAGTTACTGTGAACAGTTCAGTAACAGGGTTGTACACATCAGAATTGGCAGCAAACCAACATCGGCAACAATAGTTCATGTATACACGCCGACGTAGCAAGGAAAGATGAAGAAATAGAGAAAGTATATGAAGGTATTGAATGGGTAATTCAGTTCCTAAAGAGAGATGAAAACTTGATAGTCATAGAGGGATCAAAATACGGTTATAGGGGAAGGAGCGGAAGAAAGGATTACGGAAGAATATGGTCTTGATAGTAGGAATGAGTGAGGAGAAAGACTAATTTCTGCAATAAATTTCAGATAGTAAAGGATGTATGCTTGGAAAGGGCCATGAAATACGGGAAGATTTGTTATATTACATTATGGCCAGGCAGAGATTCTGAAATGACATGGGATTGTAAGGCGCACCAGACATAGACTCAGATCAGAAGATAGTGATGGTGAAGAGTAGTCTGAAGTTTAAGAAACTGGTCGGGAATAATCAGTGCGCAAAGGAACGGGATACGGATACCAAGAACTGAACAGATACACTTGAAGTTCTCTGAGACTACTACTGCTATAATGAAAAGTTCAGTAGGCAGTTCAGTTGAAGAGGACTCAATATCTCTAAAAAGAGTTGGTAAGAAAAACTTCGGTACAAAGAAGGTAACTGTGAAGAAACAATGGATAACAGAAAAATACTTCAGCTGATCGATGGAAGAAGGAAGTACAAAAATTTTCAGGGGGATTCGGGAATACAGATATCCAATCACTTAGGAATGAAATAAACAGGAAAGGCAGTGAAGCTAAGGCGAAATGGCTGCATGAAACATGTGAAGAAATAGGAAAATAAATGATTGTCAGAAGGACTGAATCAGCATCTGGAAAAGTCAAAACTACCTTCGGTGAAATTAAAAGCAAAGGCGGTAACACAAAGAGTGCAAAGGGAATTCCACTGTGAAATGCAGAAGGGAGAGTGGACAGGGGGAAAGAGTACACTGAAGACCTTGCGAGAGGGAAGACTTGTCTGGTGACGTCATAGAAGAAGAAACAGGATAGGAAAGAGATGAGGGATACGGCATTGGAGTCAGGATTTAAAAGAGTTTGGGATGACTTAAGATCAAATAAGGCAGAATTTCTGAAATCATTGGGAGATGTGGCAACAAAACGACTATTCTCGGTGGTGTGCAGAATGTATGAGACTGGCGATATACCAACAGACTTTCGGAAAAACATCATCCGCACAATCCCTAAGCTAGAAAGACCCGACAAATGTGAGAGTTGTCGCACAATTAACTTAACAATTCATGCATCCAAGCTACTGACACCGAATAATATACACAAGAATGGAAAAGGAAACTGGGGATTTGTTATTGGCTTTAGGAACGGGAAAGGCACCAGAGTGGCAGGTCCGACAGTGCGTTTGATAAGTCGACCTTGAAAAAGCTTTCGAGAATATAAAATGGTGCAAGACGTTGAAAATTCCGAGAAAAATAGGGGTTAGCTATAAGGGGAAGACGTGTAATACGTAATATGTACAAGAAGGAAGAGGGAACAATAAGAGTAGGAGACCAAGGACAAAGTGCTCGGATTAAAAAGGGTGTACGGCATGTATGTAGTTTTTCGCCCCTACTGTTCAATCTATACATCGAAGAAGCGATGGCGGAAATACAAAGTTTCAAGACTCTGATTAAAATTCAAGGGAAAAGGTATCAGTGATAAGATTCGCTGATAGCATGACTATTGTCAGTGAAAGTAAAGAAGAATTAGAAGATCTATCGAATGGAATGAACAGTCTAGTGAGTAAAGAATAAGGATTGAGAGTAACTAGAAGAAATACGAAAGTAATGAGAAGTAGCAGTAATGAGAACAGCGGAACACTTAACGTAAGGATTGGTGATAACGAAGTAGAGGATATTAAGGAATTCTGTTATGTAAGCAGCAAAATAACTCATGACGGACAGGGCAAGGAGGACATAAGAATCAGACTAACACTGGCAAAAAGTGCATTCCTGGCCAATAGAACTTCACTAGCATCAAACAAAGGTCTTAATTAGAGACAGAAATTTCTGAGGATGTACGTTTGGAGCACAGCAATGTATAGCACTCAGACATGGACTGTGGGGAAACCAGAACAGAAGAGAATAGAAGCATTTGAAATGTGATGCCAAAAAAGAATGTTGAAAATTAGATGGAGTGTATGGTAAGGAATGTGGTGGTTCTCCCAGAGTCAGCGAGAAAAGAAACATATGGAAAATACTGACTAATGAAGGGACAGGATGATAGGACATCTGTTAACACGCTAAGGAACAATTTCCATGGTACTGGAGAGAGCTGTAGAGGGTAGAAACTGTAGGGGAAGACAGAGATTGGAACTCATCCAGCAAGTAATGGAGGGACGTACCTTGCAACTGCTACTCTGAGTCGGAAAGGAACAGGAGAGGAATTCATGGCGGGCCGCGTAAACAAACCAGAAGATTGATCAGTAAAAATGAAAAAGTATTCAGTCGTTTCAAAATCAAAGAGTTTTATTATCTAATGAAGGTGCATAAATTAAAGCTATCCGAAGCCACCACAATGCATTAGCACTGTTTTGAGTGTGAGTAGGAGGGAAAATAATCAAGCATCTAATATTCTGCGACGAATCATTGCTCCTTGTTAGAAGTAATACCCACTTTTATCCGAGGTCCAAATGTCTTTCGTTCGGTATACAGTATTAAAATGTCACATGAAACGTAGTGGCTGTTATTCTAATTATATTTCTGAATTATAATGAAAGACTTTTTAGTTATTTAAATTGTTGTGAACTGTCAATTGTGCAGCGCATCTATAGGATAGTATCCTGCTTCATTTCAGGTAATTCTGAGTCATCATTTCAAAGAAAAAATTGATACAAAGTTTCCTGACAACGTCTTTCAGAAACCAGAAATCGTGAGTCTAGGTGAGGAATCAGTGACGTTTGCAGATGGTTCGACGTACAAGGTCGATGATGTGTTTTATTGTACAGGTAAGCTTTTCACATTTAGAGCACTATGAAGATAATTTTACCTTTTGCAGTTTGACAACCGATGCTTCTTCCAGGTTATCAATATAGTTTCCCGTTCCTGTCAGAAAAATGCAACGTCAAAGTTGAAGACAATCGAGTCCAACCGCTTTTCAAGCACACCATTCACATAGACTATCCGACGTTGTGCTTTATTGGGCTACCGTTCTACGTCTGTGCCTTTTCCTTGTTTGACCTACAGGTAAGTAACGTCATTTGTATAATTTATTTAAAATAGTCTTAGGTGTACGCATATCATTCTTCCACACTATCTTTTCTCTTACATTATAACGGTGAAACGTCCCCTTAGAAAAATTATACAAGACTGTGCTTAAACTGACACACAATATTTTTTTTTAGCGCAACGCAATCTGACTTTCAGAAATCCCTACAAAGGAATGGCCCTGACTAACATTAACCTGTACCTTTCACAAATCACTTACCTCACCAAAAATCTTCGTTACTCGAACTACTGCAATACAGCGAGCGCCACTACTGCCAGCTAAATAAAAGATTCAAACTACGGAAGTCACTAACTACTGATAGGGATAGTTAGCAAATGAAAGATTTTAATAGAGAACAAACAATGTATTTACCTTAATAGTCATAATATATATAGCAGTTCATAATATCCAGTATAACAAATTTCAAAACTCCGCCATTTCTCTCCCCACATCCACCACTGCTGGCGGCTCACCTCCAACTGCGCAACGCTACGCGCTGTTCACATCCAGCTGCCGCTGCCCAACACTACAATGGCAGACAACAATGCAAACTAGCCACAGACTGCACACAGCACAGCCAGTGATTTTCATATAGAGCGCTACGTAATGTTGCCAATAAGAAAACATAAACAGCCTACTTACATAAAGAAAACATAAACAGCCTACTTACATAAAGAAAACATAAACAGCCTACTTACATAGCCCCCATGCTCCCCACAAAAAATTTTACAAATTGTTTTGGGCAGTGGCCAATAATGATTTGAAAAATTTTTTCATAATTACAATAACAAAGATATCAAATGCACACAATTATTTATACAATGTTGGTCAAAAGCTAAAATTTTCTCACAGTCCATAAAGACAGTCCAGATTGTTCATCACAGTAAAATTTCAGTGTTTTTTTTTTTTTTTCAAAGTCTGAGCAGTAAAAGACAATGCACACGGAAGTAGTGTATTTCCATGCAGTCTTGAAGAAGTAGTGTTGTCCTTCCAACTGAAAGACAGTGCTGACTCTTGACATGCTGACAGGTAATGGGCCACAACAGAGCAAACCCACAGCAGAGTCATTCGGCGTTTTGAAGAATATTGGTAGGTAGGTCATCACAGAGCAGACCCACTGTAGTCCTGCTAGAGATTATGGTATTGGTGGGCCACCAGAGGTGCAGACCAATTGCAGTCCTTGTAGAAATAATGGTACTGGTGAGTCATCAAAGATGCAGACCCACTGCAGTCCTTGTAGAGATGGCCAGCAGCCATCTGTTGTGACTGTGCAGGTGCACAATCACCATTGAAGAGTCTTGCGGATAATATAGCAAGTCCATGAACCACCACTTGTGCACTCACAAAATTTTTTTTTGAAATGTCCTTCGAACCAGCAATGCTGTTATCCAGTCCCTTGCTGAATTATTAACACACATGCAAACACTAACAGTCCCTACTTCTCACATATTGTCCATATACTATGACCAACAGAATCGTGTGCAGTGAAATGTAATTTACAAGTTACTTAATTTGATGAACTGGTGTCAATTACAATTTTATAACATAAGAATACAATTACAAAGGTACAAAATACATCATTAAAGAACATAACAATACAGATAACATTTGTAGTACAGGCTTTACAACAGAATAGAAATAAACATATACATCAGTGTTACAGGAATTATGACAGGAGTACATACATAAAAGATCAGAATAACTTTCGAAACATCAACTTCACACATGAGCATTAAAACAAAACAGAATAAATAATGTCTAAACATCTTTACAAGGTAAATAACATATTATTAATGCCAATTATATTTGAGGAGAACAGTATTCCTCATCATAGTGAATGTAGCTTAATATTAAAAGAAGAAAAAATTCTATGAAAATACACAGAGACAGGGAGAAAACAAATACACAAGGGTACACAAACACATAGTGGGATAACACAAAAGGAAAGGACAGGGTTCGTTTTCAGTGTAACATTTGGTACTGCAGTCCAACCCAAAACTTCATTCCATAGATCGTTTGTCTTATTTCAACCTTTGCTTCCACCAAAAAAATCCTATCCAAGCATGCTTTCTGTATTTTTCTCGTATAAACTCTCAGTGCATTTCTTCAAATTCATCGCAACTCATTCTCTTATATAGTCTACCCCTTCTTAAGCTAACTTAAATCTACTGAGCTCAGATGCATAAACTAAGGGATGAGGCAATGCAGCAGCACAAAATTAACACGAACAGCAATGACAAAAAAATTCAAATTGGCAAAGCAAGCAACAATATTACAACTAATATAAGGCAATGAGCAGCAAACAAGAAAAATAAATCAGTAGTAAACTGGCTTAGCAGAGTAACACAAAGTCAAATTCAGTAACACTATACCTGGCAAACAGCAGCAGTAAAAGCTATAACTTATACCTAAGCATGACAAAGCTCAAGCAGAAAAAATATTACAGTAAAAACAACAATGCAGAAAAGGGAAATGTATATTCACATCTTAATGTCTATGTAATTAAAGTGGTGCACCACAAATTATTCTATAAAAGAAATTACCAAGTACTTGAAAAGAAAATTATGTTTGCAGTTACTGTTACTAGTCCCTTCTTATTATTCTTTCCTTTCCAAGTGCTCCTTTTTTGAAGAATGTGGATCACAAAATTATTATTTAATAGATCTGTTGACAGAAAGTCCCAGAAAGTGTTCACATTAGCAAATGCATTTAACTTTATTTTATGAAACCAATGCTGCAACAGAGCTGGAAAACAGATATCAAATGAAATAAGCAACTATGAAAGGCAAAGCATAAAAATATCATTCAGTAGTCATGTGACATTTCATAAGTTTTTTCTCAACTCTCGTAGAAAGACGCTTGTCATAATCAGGTGTGCGGATGTAAGTATCTTTCCAAGTAATGAGCGTGTCGTATTTGCAATGCTTTCTCTAAAGGAATGTCAATGGCGAGGATAATGGCCTCCCTTTTTTTTCTACCTGTGCCTCTGGAAAGGCACACCCTAATGGCTTTTTCTCCAGGCGTCTGACACAGCTGGGTGCCCACGACGCATTACATGCAGGTGGTCACTTAACTTTCTTACGGAAATATTTACGACAGCAGTTTCCATTACAGTGACAGTCTCATATAAAAATATTTCACAGGTCAAGAATTTGCATTACAAATCTGTAGAAACAAAATCCTATAAATATAACAGTGTCCAAAAAATTTTTGCCGGCATTGTGATACATTCACGCATATACACACATTTCATAACTCTTAAAGTACGATTCTTGGTTTCCAACAACCTTTTTCACAAGTCAGAGTCCCTAAACACTACTCATTATTCCTTACCTTTTTCGTCGACACTTCTTCAATATGTCATCATAACAGATACGTAGCTTAATCAAATAACTCATATAGCATCAGCTTATTGATCATAAACATACCGCAACAACATAATACACATAGTCATCGTAATAATAACATCATAACACCTCAGTCAACTCTCACAATCGTCGTAGCTTCCTCCAATAATTAAAAAAATTCTCTCCTCATGTCAAAAGTGTCATCTGCCTCAAACGTACTTTAAAAATCGTGATCCCATACCAAATATATCATTCAAAGCTCTCATAATATCACAATGGGTCTGAAAAAATATGAACAGTTCACAAAGTACAGACAAAGTACAATTTCGTAAGTGTGAAGTTACCCAACTGTGTAATTGCGTGAACATGTGTCACTGATGTAGTAAAAAAATGTTTGTTTCTCTGTTAAATAATCAGGTGGCTGTGTAATTCTGTGTTGGAGAAATATGGTACCGATGTGTAAAGTTGTATAAGCAAATACCATATTAGCTAGGGCTCCTTGTGCTTGCCACACACATGGTACACAAAGTAAGCGTGTACCCCCCTGAGGATTATTGTAGTTATACCCTCAGGTGTTACAGATTACAGCAATGGAATGAAATGTATCACAGAAAACTTTCTTTGTAATTCAAAAATGTTTAAAAATAAATGTTTTAAGTACAAAATTAATCACTCAAATACGTGTCCTGTAGTGCTAAATGTGCGTCTTGCTGTAAGATAATCTCTGTGGAAGTGTCGTAGTTATTGTCCTCCGAAAGCTAAGTTCTGCAGAAGTCAATGTACTTACCTCATGATAAACAAAAGTGAAATGCTTTGCGTATAGATATCTTAGTTATTACGCTTATTGTTGTGATGAAGAAATTACTGTGCTGTAACGTATTGTTGTGCTACGGAAAAGGCTGTCTCATTATAGCTATACCACAAAAGTTACTATTAAACATGTTTTACTTTCCAGAAGAATTCAGAAAAACTGTGCAGATATAAAACAGATACACCGCAAAAGCAACATTGTAAATTGTCACTCATTAGTAACGTCGTGATATAATCTTGTAGCTGTCACATAAACTAACCACTGTGTCATCTGGTATCTCTCAGAAAGTACTTTAATTCAGAATGTATTTTCAAGTACACCAAAATGTAGCATTAAAATCTCATTAGCAGTACTGGTAAATGTTCTAAGTATGTGAGCCTTATAGTCGTTACGTAATCGTGCAACTAACAAGCAAGAATGTACACACACAATAACACTGTGTCGTCTGTTCGCAATAGCAATGCATTCGTAATTTCTGTTTAAATAAGTTCTCTTGGTTCTTGACTGGATATTTAACTTCAAACATTGTTGCATGGTAACAGTTTCTAAGTCTAACAATGCATACTAGAAATGTGAAGTGAAACGTTTTATGGCAAAGACAAAGTTAAAAAGCAGATTATCTTTCAATAAACGGTTTTACGTGTGAAATGTGGTGTAAACCTTTACTCTTCCTAGTACGCAGAGTTTCAACTTCAACGCAATTATCATGTGGTATACGTCGGATTCTGTAAGGTCCATTGTAAACTGGAAAGAAGTTGTGACGTGTTTCTTCTTATGTGACAATGAATGAGCTTTAATGAGAACTTTCTGACCAATATATAATTTCTTTGCATTTGCTTTACCGTGTAGTTTTCTCCTTTTGCCTGCTTCAGATTTTATATTTTTAAGAGCCAAATCAATTATGTCTTTGTGTCGAAGTTTACGTGTATTCGGGAAAGGTACAAGCTCTCTGATTCTGTTCGGTGGTTCTTCATTCTTCAGTACAAGAGTAGGTGGTAAAGCAGTGGAGTCATGAGGCATTTCATTCAGCACGTTTTGAAATAAGTGTAAATATCTGTCCCAATGCTGATGCTTTCTGTGACAATAAAGTCTGCAAAGCTTATTGATTTCTTTCATAATCCGTTCAGACGGGTTACAATGTGGTGAGTACAATGAAATAAAAACAGGTTTGATTTTATGATTCCGAAGCATGCGTGACCAAACAGCAGATCTGAATTGCGGTCCGTTATCTGAAATGACTTTACTAACGTGTCCAACTTCACGTAAGAAATTTTTAACAAAGGCGTTGGATAGAGACCGTCCAGTGGCTTTACGTAACGGAGTGAAAGAAACAAATTTTGAAGTAAGTTCAACAGCGACTAGAACGTACGAAAATCCTTTCGATGTTCTGACAAGGGGTCCCAAGAGATCAACAGCAGCAAATTCTTTTAATTTAGAAGGAATAATAGGAAACAGTGGAGCACGATGTGAGAGAGTAGATGGTTTCGCCTTTTGACAAAGTTTACAAATAGACAAGACTCTTCGAATTCTCTTTTCCATATTGTTAAAATAACAAGTCGTTCGAAGAATATGATAACATTTTCGTGGACCAAAATGTGCGTAGCTGAAATGAATGTACCAAATGAGCTTATTAACAAAATCGTCTGGAATGCAAAGTAGCCATAGCTTGTCATCAACAGTGCAGCGTTTGAAGGGTATGTTGTTTCTAACCAGGTAATAATGCCGAATCTGAGTGTGTCTTTTCATGCCATTTACTTTTGATGTCTTTCCAAATCGGATCTTTATCTTGTTCATGAGCAATGTCCTTTAAAGATGTGGTGATGAAGTTTTCAAAGGCGACTTTCTGAATGTAAAGAATACTGAAATTTTTCTCAAGGTTGCCTTCTGTGTTACTTTTCTCAAGCCCAGCCGGTGCGCGTGACAGCGCGTCCGCAACAATGTTCTCCTTGCCGTTAATGTAGACTATTGTGAAGCGGAATTCTTGCAGAAACAATGCCCAACGTTTTAACCTGTCATGATTTAATTTTGAAGACATAAGAAATTGTAATGCACGATGATCACTGTATACTTTTACGTGCTTACCAGAAAGAAATAAACGGAATTTGTTAAATGCCCAAACGATAGCTAAAGCTTCTAATTCAGTAACGGAATAATTTTTTTCAGATTTTGTTAGCACTCGGCTAGCAAAAGCAATGGTTTTCTGAACAGTAGTGTCATTTTCTATGGCTTCTTGAAATAAGTGGGCACCAAGACCGACTTTAGAAGAATCTGTGCTAAGGCAGAAATCTTGTGACAGATCTGGATGAGCTAGTATTGGCGCGTGAAGTAACGCTTCTTTCAAAGAATTGAATTCCAACTGTGCTTGTTCGTCCCAGTTCCAAGTAGTATTTTTTCCAGTGAGAGAACAAAGTTTTGGTGTAACTAGAATTTGCATATTCAGAAAACGACGGTAAAAATTTACGAGACCTAGAAAACTGCAAACTTGTTTTTTTGTGGATGGAACTGGAATGGCTCTGATTGCTTCTAACTTTTCAGGATCCGGCTGAATGCCTTCAGAAGAAATAATATGTCCCAAAAACCTCACCTTTGACCTACCGAATTCAGACTTTTCCAAGTTAACTGTAATTCCATATTCTGCAAAAATACGTAACAAACTGTTGAGGATGCGATTGTGTTGTTCCCATGAAGCTTCTGCTATCAGAATGTCCACATATAAGGTGATGTGACGTTTTAAGAACTCAGGTAATATGGAATTTAAACCGCGAATGAATGCTGCCGAAGAAATGTTCAAACCAAAAGGAAGTTTCCGAAACTGATAACAAACGCCGAAACAAAGGAGAGCTGTGTATTTTCTACATTCTGGATGAAGTTCGATCTGATAAAAGCTGGATCTGAGATCAATGGAAGACAACACTTTTACACCATTAAAATTTTGAAGAAGTTCTTCCATCGTCTGCGGCCTGTCTGTTTCAGGAATAATGATAGTATTGATTTGTCTCGAATCTAAGACAAGCCTGATCGATCCATTTTTCTTCTCAACAACATGTAACGGATTGTTGTATGAGCTTACTGCAGGCTCAATAATGCCCTCGTCAAGCATAGATTGTATTTCTGTTCTAACACGGTCCCTATAATGTGCTGGAATTACGTATGGTCTAACACAAAATTTAGTATGCTCACGAACACGAAATTGGTATTGAAATCCCTTGATTGTTCCTGTTTTGTGAGTAAAAACTGTGGAATGTGGTTGTAAAATCTCAAAAAGGTCCTGCCTATCAGTGTCATTACAATTCTCAATTGTTTGAATTTTATTCTGAATTAACTCATTAGTTTCAAATATGCCGTCGATATCATCCCTGTCAGTACTTGCAGAGTGATTGTTAGTGTCTAGTTCCGTAGAAAATTCCGAACTGTTGTCTAACAGAGGGTAAAGCCGATTAATTTCCTCATCATGGTTTGAGAGCCAGTCTTCAAATTTCAAAGCTATTGACTTACCTTCTTTCTCTAAACTTATTTCAGCATCGTGAAAGCTTAAGTTTGCTTTGTATTCATTCAAAAAGTCTACTCCCAGCATAATTTCCGTCGACAATAATGGAACAATAAGAAAATTCATAGAGAAGCTGTGGCTTTGACAAAAGAATTCTAAGTTGGTTTGTTGGCGTACATCTACACTTTTTCCAAAGATTGCACCTTGTAATTTTATCTTATGTAACGGAAGTGTGGGGCAATCGTTCGATTTGTTGCATTTGCTAAAAGCTGTTTCACTAATTACTGAAATGGGACTGCCAGAGTCAAGTACTGCCGTAAATTTTACGTCATTTACAGTAATGTGAATCACAGGATATGCAATGTTGTTATGTTTTAGGTCGTGTTCCTGGAGTAAGATGTCCCTAATGTCTTCCATTTTTACGTAATTACTAGCTATGGCAGCTGTGTCGTCAGTTTCATAAGTACGTTTTGTGGATGCCAGCGGTGTGAATCATTGCCTATTGTCTCTTTGTTGGTGCGCGTCGTTATTGGGATTTGGAGACCTAACTTCTACAAATTCACCGTGATGAGAGGGTCCTGTTTAAATCCCGCCAGTTCTGATGCAGTTCAGGTCTGTCGTTACTATCATATCGTCTGTCGTCATGTCGGTAGATTCCATAGTTTCTTTCTTGTCGGTCACGTGGTGGAGAATTTCTCCCTGAGTCATAACTGCGCGCTGGACCATTGCATCTAAAGTTATTCTGTCTACCTTGATAATAATTATTTTGGTTCCCATATTGTCTGTTTCTCTGATTGTCTCTGTGATAGTCATTACTGCGGAGAGGTGATCTTTCCCTGTAATTATTACTACTCTGCCAACGGTTGTCATATGGGTTGTGTCTGTTTTGGTCACGATTTACATTGAAAGAATAGCCTTGTCGTATATTATTTCTGTCATCGCGGAATTGTGACGGATGTGATCTGTAATTGTTGTGCTCCTGTTTTCGCGTTCCGCGATTGTCAGTGTCAATTTCCAGTTCTTGTAACAGTCCCTGAAAAGCTTCAATGTCGTCTTTGCAACGTCCTGCCAAAATAATATGTCGTAAATGTTCAGGTAATTTGATTAAGCAAATGCGTATGAGTTCTGAGGGGCTGTATGGGTTTGAAAGATATTGATTCTTATGCAACATGTCTTCAAAATATTTGACAAGACTGGAAAATTCAGATTGTTCGAAATGTTTCATCATTATGATGCTATGTTTTACTCGGTCTTGTGTAGCTTGAGACCAATATGCTGAGAGGAACGCATGGTAAAATTCTCCTTCACTGTGACAAACGTGAATGACCGATCGCATTCTTACAGCTGGTTCATTCTCCAAGTAGCCACACATAAATTCTAACCTGTGCTCCAATGACCAGTTGGGAGGAAAACAATGAGAGAATTGATGGAGCCATGCTTGTGGATGAATGGCGTTGGAAGAATTCTTAAACATTTTGAATTTACGTGTAGTAATTAACAGCTTATAGTCAAAATCATCATGTCGGCGAGTCGCATGTCGGTCATTGTTACGTCGCTTCGGCGGTTCCATCTCAAAATTCGGTGCACATTGCCAATTTCTTTCATAACTTAAGAAATGCCCTGTGTTATTATTTTGTGGCTGTTCCGTATTTCTATGTCCCTCTTCCCATATTGGGGCGCGAGTGTCCACTGAAATACGTAATTCTTGTATTACTTGTGTCAGCTGATCTTGTACTTCCCGGATTTCTCTTTGGTGTTGCGTATTAATTTGATTCTGATTTTGTTTGAATTTCCTAATTTGTTCGCACTCTTCTGTGTCAGTGATGGCTACAGGTCTTGTGTCATTCAGATCATCATCTAGCTTTGCAGATAAGTTAGTGAACTGATCCGAAAGTTCGGCTACTTTCTGCGATAGTGTACTTATTTCCTCAGTGTGTTTTTCTGAACCAGGTTTCAGAGTGTCCATTTGTGTTGAAATCGTATCTACTGTGTCCTTTAAGTTTTCTTGAGTTTTTGCAAGTTGCGTAACCGAATCGGTAGATGCAACTGAGTCAATTTTAGCTTGCAAGGTGTCGTGATTTTCATGAACAATAGTTTGCAGTTCTTTTATGGCTGCTTCATGATTCTGTAATGCATTTTCATGACGCGAAAAAATAGGTCGGAAATGCTCACAAATTTGTGTTTTTACGTCATTACAGACTTTCTGACATTTCGATTCAATGTTATGTAACTCAGCAGTTAAATCTTCACGTGTTTGTTCGAGAGTTTGTTCCAATGAGTCTAACTTTTGAAGCTTTTGCTGTGTTTGTCTCTGATTTTGTTCCATTGTGTGTAACTGTTGCTGTGTTTGGTGTTTTTCCATTGTGTCTAACTGTTGCTGTGTTTGTTTCTGATTTTGTTCCATTGTGTCTAACTTTTGAAGCTTTTGTCCCATTTGTTGCATTAATTGTAATAACAATGCACTGGTGTCTGAAACATGTTCCTCAGTGCTTTTCGGCAGTGAATTTGCAGCGGCAACATTCACATTTTGACAAGCGGAAAATGTGTCTTGACTCATTTGAGAAAACGGTGAGAACCCAAAACCTGAGTCTACAGTATTTGCAATATTGTGTTCTGTCATTCCCGATTCCTGAGGCGAGCTGTTGCCGACCGATCGATCGATAATGCTTCCCTGTCCACTACCTGTTTCACTGTCTACTCCATTATTTGACGCCCGCTCCATTTCCCTATTCACAGTTACCAAATTACTACTTTGAATATTAGTTAATTCATTACATGGTGGCGTTAACACACTGCTTTCGTCTTCACTGTCATTTCTTAGTTTACTTTGGAGCCTAGTGTTACGTTTTTCACACGCCATTATTGTCACAATATTTCACACGACAACACAGAAAAACACAATTTGAAGAGCCAAAATAGGGGAACACATTAACATAGCACTGAAAATAATATCTAGTTAATTGCAAGCGCAGCTGCGAAATACTTGGTGCAAATCTACATGCATGCTACAACTGTTTTACTGTACAAGAATGAAAAACTACAACTACAAAGGAAATTCTCTCTACAATTACATGCTAGCAATAAACAAAAGCTACACTAATTACACAAACTAGAAGAAAATATCAGAAGATTCCAGTGAAGTATCCTGGCAGGGTCGCCATATGAAACGTCCCCTTAGAACAATTTATACAAGACTGTGCTTAAACTGACACACAATTTTTTTTTAGCGCAACGCAATCTGACTTTCAGAAATCCCTACAAAGGAATGGCCCTGACTAACATTAACCTGTACCTTTCACAAATCACTTACCTCACAAAAAATCTTCGTTACTCGAACTACTGCAATACAGCGAGCGCCACTACTGCCAGCTAAATAAAAGATTCAAACTACGGAAGTCACTAACTACTGATAGGGATAGTTAGCAAATGAAAGATTTTAATAGAGAACAAACAATGTATTTACCTTAATAGTCATAATATATATAGCAGTTCATAATATCCAGTATAACAAATTTCAAAACTCCGCCATTTCTCTCCCCACATCCACCACTGCTGGCGGCTCACCTCCAACTACGCAACGCTACGCGCTGTTCACATCCAGCTGCCGCTGCCCAACACTACAATGGCAGACAACAATGCAAACTAGCCACAGACTGCACACAGCACAGCCAGTGATTTTCATATAGAGCGCTACGTAATGTTGCCAATAAGAAAACATAAACAGCCTACTTACTTAAAGAAAACATAAACAGCCTACTTACAATGGATATAATTAGTTATTATATTATTAATAAATTGTGATACTAAAAGATTTGTGTATGTGAAACCCTTGTTTATTATAAGGCAGGGAGTGTAGATTCTAATGTGATGGGGCTAAATAAAGAAATAACAACCTAAACACCTTTAAGTTACTATCACATGTACTATAAAGAAATACAAGTAGCTACCAGTTTTTCATAAAAAAAAGCTGTAGCATAATTTCTCAAATGTCACGCGTACTGGAGGTAATTCATAGCTGAAACATGCAGTAAAAGATATACGCGTAAAAACATTACAGTAATGATTCACACTATTGCTTCATAATTCGTAAATCTTTGCCACACAATGTTAAGGCCATATATGCGTAACAACATTACATTAATGATTCACACTATTGCTTCATAATTCGTAAATCTTTGCCACATAATATTAAGGCCAAACTTTTAAAGTCAAAATTTTACCTCAGTCACGTGGTTTGCGATAAGAAAATAATTCTTTAGTTTTTTTTTGCAACTGAAAGAAACTAATTTAGGTTTTCTAGTAACATAAACAATTTAGATCTTGTTACAGCAAATTTAGCTTATAGCAACAGTTCTCAGTGACGGCCACGTCTCGGATGCATTCATTACAAAGACGCGTACAGTTCTACTGGACTCCCTATTGCCAGTAGTGAAATGAGACAGTCAGCTACGGATCTATCAAGCAGTTCAGCGTCGGCAGTGGTTCAAACGTCGACCACTTCATGTATCACCACAGAAAAAATTCGTAGATGTGACAGCCGGCGATCGCCCAGTCTTTACAACCCAGCGATAAGTGTGTCTGTTGCTCAGGTAGGATAACAAGTGCGTCAGCAGTCTCCGATTGAACACTAGGTGACGTGCACCACTTATTCGGGTACCTGCAGATAAGATCCTATTCGTTGATCTTGTGTGATTCCAGCCGGAAACCGATGTGCAGAATTTCATCACTCGAGACATAACTATCGGGGCAGTTGGAAAGACCACCATGGTTGAAAGAGGAATCACTCTTGAACAGTGCAGACTGCGAAGTTTAGCACTGCAATGCTGCAATGGGTGATGTATTTACAGCTGAACTCAGGGTACAGAACAGTCTGTCCTCGTCGGCTGCACACGTTGTACACTCCTGGAAATTGAAATAAGAACACCGTGAATTCATTGTCCCAGGAAGGGGAAACTTTATTGACGCATTCCTGGGGTCAGATACATCACATGATCACACTGACAGAACCACAGGCACATAGACACAGGCAACAGAGCATGCACAATGTCGGCACTAGTACAGTGTATATCCACCTTTCGCAGCAATGCAGGCTGCTATTCTCCCATGGAGACGATCGTAGAGATGCTGGATGTAGTCCTGTGGAACGGCTTGCCATGCCATTTCCACCTGGCGCCTCAGTTGGACCAGCGTTCGTGCTGGACGTGCAGACCGCGTGAGACGGAGACGACGCTTCATCCAGTCCCAAACATGCTCAATGGGGGACAGATCCGGAGATCTTGCTGGCCAGAGTAGTTGACTTACACCTTTTAGAGCACGTTGGGTGGCACGGGATACATGCGGACGTGCATTGTCCTGTTGGAACAGCAAGTTCCCTTGCCGGTCTAGGAATGGAAGAACGATGGGTTCGATGACGGTTTGGATGTACCGTGCACTATTCAGTGATTCAGGAGATCGCTCCCCACACCATGATGCCGGGTGTTGGCCCTGTGTGCCTCGGTCGTATGCAGTCCTGATTGTGGCGCTCACCTGCACGGCGCCAAACACGCATACGACCATCATTGGCACCAAGGCAGAAGCGACTCTCATCGCTGAAGACGACACGTCTCCATTCGTCCCTCCATTCACGCCTGTCGCGACACCACTGGAGGCGGGCTGCACGATGTTGGGGCGTGAGCGGAAGACGGCCTAACGGTGTGCGGGACCGTAGCCGAGCTTCATGGAGACGGTTGCGAATGGTCCTCGCCGATACCCCAGGAGCAACAGTGTCCCTAATTTGCAGGGAAGTGGCGGTGCGGTCCCCTACGGCACTGCGTAGGATCCTACGGTCTTGGCGTGCATCCGTGCGTCGCTGCGGTCCGGTCCCAGGTCGACGGGCACGTGCACCTTCCACCGACCACTGTCGACAACATCGATGTACTGTGGAGACCTCACGCCCCACGTGTTGAGCAATTCGGCGGTACGTCCACCCGGCCTCCCGCATGCCCACTATACGCCCTCGCTCAAAGTCCGTCAACTGCACATACGGTTCACGTCCACGCTGTCGCGGCATGCTACCAGTGTTAAAGACTGCGATGGAGCTCCGTATGCCACGGCAAACTGGCTGACACTGACGGCGACGGTGCACAAATGCTGCGCAGCTAGCGCCATTCGACGGCCAACACCGCGGTTCCTGGTGTGTCCGCTGTGCTGTGCGTGTGATCATGGCTTGTACAGCCCTCTCGCAGTGTCCGGAGCAAGTATGGTGGGTCTGACACACCGGTGTCAATGTGTTCTTTTTTCCATTTCCAGGAGTGTATAAACAGTGATAAACTCCACCGGGGACGCATCAGAGATGACTGTGTAATGTTTTTCAAGGTAGCGGCTCCTAGTTGTTAGCCGCCAATGACTTTTGAACCGCTCCACACAATCCCGAAAGTGAAATAAAACGCTGTTAACGTCGCCTGCTCTGTAAGAAGTAATGGGCCGACGGCATCCCTTTGTGGTCATCGAGAAGATGTCATATTACAAGATGTCGAGCAAGTAACCCATCCTTATCGAAAAATAATTAAGGACAGTTGTTGAATGTGATCTCCACTATGCGATTCACATAACTGAATACAATGTCGCATGTTATCATACTCATGTTATAACATATGTCCAGGAAAATCTAATATCATCTACGAGGGCGCACTGAAAAGTAATGCCTCCGAATTTTTTATGTGAAAACTCTTAAACCTATTTTGCGTAAAACAAACGTTATTAACATTCCACGTCTTTAGTCTTCATGCCTATATATCTGTAGCCCTTTTGCAGTTAGAGGGCTCCAAATTGTAGCGTGTAACATGACAGTGTGGAAGTAACTACGTCGGCGCGTGAGAAACAGCGTACTGTAACCGATTTTCGAATTTGAAGAGTCCATCCACACAAGGAGCACGTTCTCTTTCAGCGTGACAATGCCAGATTTCATACGAGCGCTGCGACATTTGCAGGGATCCGATGCCCCTGATCCACTGTCATCGATCATCCAACACACAGTCCCGACTTGGCCCCATCCGATTTACACATGCTTCCGAAACTTAAAGAATACTTTGCCGGACTTCACTTCGATAGTGACGAAGCGGTGCAACTAGAGGTGAGGTTGTAGCTCCGTCAACAATTCGAATATTCTACAGTAACGGTATTATTGTTTTGCTCCTCTAACGGAGTGCTACAGTACTATGGCGCGGGGACTTCATTGTGTACCAGGACTGCAGACATATACCTGCAAACAAACAAAAAATTAACTACGTTACTATTTTCTCGAAGTGATAATTTCAACTTTTCAACTATCCCTCACAATATATTGAAATGTTCTTTCCTATAACGTGTCACCCACTGCATCACTTTTGAAATACCCTGTACTTTCTACCTTCTTTGTCAGAAACACATTGTGCACTGTCGATTGTACAGAAATGAACCGTTCTCATGCTACAAAATGTCGTCATCATCAGAAATAACTGTAAGAATAAGAATCGTGCCATGTATCGTCCGTCTACAGAACCATATCCCGAGCATGACAATGCCTCCTTTGCTGGTTAGCCCCCGCTCTCCTCCCCTAACACCATGTAAGCGTTAATTAAGAAGCTACTAACTGACTTGCAAAGCCGCCCTTTCTGTCGCGCACTGTAACAAAATAAATAACGCAAGGAAGGTTAGAAAGCCAAGAACGGTAATACAGTACACAGATAAAGGAAAATGCTTCACGATTGTTAGCAAGCGGGCCTCTTACAAATGATTCCGTTCAACATGACTACTTCTATTAATGCATGTGGTATCTCATTGTGGTTAACACATGCAAAAGCCGTTGAACACTGTTCGCATTGCAAATTCCAAATCGCCAATATAATACCTGATTTAGCATTTAGGTATTCATGCTACCCATAACCCGATCTTATCCTTTTGAGGCCCATTTTACAGACATGTGTGAGGTTCGATCCCAGATTTATTCGCTTCTATTTACCGACCCACGATAAAGCAATGCAGATACGTATATTATGTATGGTGCTGCATAATCCACTGCCCGGATAGCAGAACAAATACGCAAGAAAATCTTCGGAAGAGGCGTCGTCCTAATCAGAAGAAAATGGTAAATACGAGTATACTATATGATCAAAAGTATCAGGACAGCCATACCTCGTGCGAAATTGCGCACTAGATGGACTAAAGGCAGAGCCATCTGTATAAAAGATGTCGGGGAGTAGTGAGTTGTCATCAGAGAAATAGTAACTCTAGAAAGGTTCGGTCGGGACAGCTCACTGACTTCCAACGTGGACTAGTCATTGGATATCACCTGACTAACAGATTCATCAGGGACGTATCAACCATTTTTAAGCTGCCAAGTCGACTGTTGGGGATGCGATTGTGAAGTGGAAACGCGAAGGAATAATCGTAGTTAAACCAACACCAGGCTGACCTCATATACCGACAGACTGGAAATGGCGAGCATTACGGAAGTTGGTTGTAAAGAATCGCATGAAATCAACGAAAGGAATCAATCGTGAATCCCAAAGTGCTACCAGCAGCCCGACTAGCTCAACAACTGTGCGTGGAGAATTAAAAAGAATGGGGTGCAATGGTCGATTGGTTCAAATGCCTCTAAGCACTATGGGACTTAACAACCGGGGTCATCAGTCCCCTAGAACTTAGAACTACTTAAACCTAAATAACCTAAAGACATCACACAGATCCATGTCCGAGGCAGGATTCGAACCTGCGACCGTTGCAGCAGCGCGGTTCCGGACTGAAGCGCCTACAACCGCTCGACCACAGCGGCCGGGTGCAATGGACGAGCAGCTCCACATGAACTACACATTTCAGTGGTCAGTGTTAAGCAACGGGTGAGATGATGTAAAGAGCGATACCACTCCACAATGAATGACGAGGAACGTATGTTTTGGAGTGATGAATCAGGCTATACCCTATACAATCTGATGGGAGGGTTTGGGTTTGGAGAATACCTGGAAAACGTTACCTGCTCTCGTGTAGCGCCAAAGTGAAGCATGGAGGAGGTGGTGTCGAGGTATGGAGATGTTTTTCGTGGTTAGTTTGTGGTTCTCTTATTGCATTTACTAAATAAAAAAGTGCGGAGGTATATGAACACATCTTACAGCATTGTGTACTACGTACAATAGAGGAACAATTGAGAGAAGGCGACTGTTTGTATCAGCTTGACGATACATCCCGTCATGAACCAGCATCTGACCTGAACCCAACTTGAACATCTTAGGGATGAGCTAGCACGTCGACTTCACTACAGACCTTAGCGTCCAGCATCGCTACCTTAGGTACCAGAAACATCTGAACGTTCTCAGAGACTCCATAGATGTACCAAAAATACTACGAATTTATGAAAGAAAGACTACTCATAAGGCGTGATGTCAAATTTAAGAGAAACTCGTTTGATTGGTTTCCTGAGGCAACCGTGTAACGAATCAAGAGTAAACATTACTGGAAAAAATAGTAAAAGTGATGTTAGTGAATAACGCAACCAGCTACAAACGATTTTACAGTGCTTTCATTTTACACATACAAACGGTTTCGGTCCTCCAAGCCCATCTTCAGAGGACTAATATTTCCAGTTACATGAGCGTTGTCAACAGCAGCATGTCGTCAGCTCCAGCACTGCACAAGAATATTTGAATATAGAGTGCCACTTTTACGTTGTTTCGATGATGAAAAAAGCTATTATGCTTACATTTATTTAGATATGAGGTGATACAGTAGCAAACACTTACATGTGTTCCGGTAGACGGTGATTCGTCTTGCCACGCTCCCAAAACACTTCCAGGGCAATGTACGAGTTGTATTGTGAATAGCACACACATTTTATACACATCGCAGTGGCACGTAAAATACACTTCAGAATATTTGTCACGCCAGTCTGGGCTTCGCACATGTGCTTTATACTCAGTGTTTTTATTTACAAAGCAAAGAGCATCCCCTAAATAGAGATATCATTGTTTTCTTATTGGGCAAAGATCTGAACTAAGTAAAGAAAATATGTTGAAGGTGCAACATGTTAAAAAAAGAAAAAACTTTTACTCCAAGAATGAACTTATTATTTGAAGACTCTAGAACAAATAATGTTCAGGACATTTGTTAATCAACTGGTAGCAGAATTTCAACGAAACATTGTAATAATCAGAGTACATATTGTAATTTATACATATATATACACATATCTATCTTATGTACATAAATTCTGATGATAGTTAAAGTTTATAAGTTAATTGAAAGCAACACGAAGCTAAAAAGTTAGAGTGTGAGAGGTGGTCAGCGTAATAGCTTAATTTTAGAGTTTGGATTTAATTAATTTCATATCGGCGTCATACACAAATATTTTCAAACATAAATATATGAAAACTATACTTATGATTATTCTTAATAGGTGTAAAAATGAGGAATTTTGTTATTGGGGTGTTCAGAGTAGTTATTTATTGTTTGTATTTAGATCTCTCCTTGTTTTCTACTATTGTAGTTGTTATGAGATTATGTGGTGCAGGTGTTATTCTTTTCCACTGAGAAATTCTTGTTTAAATTTCTGACTGTTAGGGGTACGTTTTATCTTTAATATATATGAACATTTCAAGGAACTTATGTAGAAATTGTTTATTACATAACTATACTTGCTCATTTAGAATGCGTTGGGGTAAAATGAAGTTTGAAGATATATTTCCACTTCTTCCAGGAGAACCATTTTCATACTTTGTTGGTGGTATGAGTATCTATAAGTTGTCTTTAATAATATAAACAAAGTGCCCATGTTGATACATGTGAGTGGCGATTGCAAATTTGCTCAGTTTTTTTATTCTCAAGGCGCCCATATCATCGTCGATTCTAATATGAAAGCTTATGCCGATTCGGCCGAGATAAAACCTGAATCGGTTGTCACAAACAATTTTATGAATTCCTGACTTTTCAAGGCCTAGACGGGTTGCTTTGATGCTGTGTATTATATGGTGTTGGGCAGTGTTATTGGTATGGAAACTTTGTTTTATCTCCTGTCTTTCGGAAAAAAAATTGCCACTTGATATAAGATTCTGACTAGGAAAGGAATGCATGCAAATATTTTCTTTTCTGCTGTAGGTTGTGTATTTACTGAAGGTAATTGTATACCTGCAATTTTATTATGGTTCAAATGGCTCTGATCACTATGAGACTTAACGTCTGAGGTCATCAGTCCCCTAGAACTTACATCTACTTAAACCTAACTAACCTAAGGACATCACACACATTCATGCCCGAGGCAGGATTCGAACCTGCGACCGTAGCGGTCGCGCGTTTCCAGACTGTAGCGCCTAGAACCACTCGGCCACTCCGGCCGGCTTTTATTATGAAGGTGGTCAATTATATCTAGCTTATATCCATGGTCTAGGGGTAGCGTCTTTGATTCATAATCAAAACGTCTTCGGTCCCAGGTTCGATCCCAGCCACTGGCTAAATTTTGATAAATAATCAGCATTGGCGGACGAAGACTTCCGGCATAAGAAGTCAGCCTCATTCTGCAAACGGCCTTGTCAAAGAGGGCGGAGGAGCGGATAGAGGTTCAGGGCACTCTCTTGTCCTAGGGGTGGGAAATTGCCCCTAAAGGCGGAAGAATCAGCAATGATCAACGACATGAGGATGCAGAAGGCAATGGAAACCACTGCATTTAAGACACTTAACGTGTATCCACAGGGCATGTGGCCTGTAATTGAAGAAGTGTCATGATGATCTCTCCATTGGCAAAAGATTCCGGAATAGTCCCCCATTCGGATCTCCGGGAGGGGGCTACCAAGGGAGAGGTTACCATGAGAAAAAGATTGAATAATCTACGAAAGGATAACGTTCTACGAGTCGGGGCGTGGAATGTCAGAAGCTTGAACGTGGTAGGGAAACTAGAAAATCTGAAAAGGGAAATGCAAAGGTTCAATCTAGATATAGTAGGGGTCAGTGAAGTGAAGTGGAAGGAAGACAAGGATTTCTGGTTAGATGAGTATCGGGTAATATCAACAGCAGCAGAAAATGGTCTAACAGGTGTAGGATTCGTTATGAATAGGAAGGTAGGGCAGAGGGTGTGTTACTGTGATCAGTTCAGTGATCGGGTTGTTCCAATCAGAATCGACAGCAGACCAACACCGACAACCATAGTTCAGGTATACATGCCGACGTCGCAAGCTGAAGATGAACAGATAGAGAAAGTGTATGAGAATATTGAAAGGGTAATGCAGTATGTAAAGGGGGACGAAAATCTAATAGTCATGGGCGACTGGAATGCAGTTGTAGGGGAAGGAGTAGAAGAAAAGGTTACAGGAGAATATGGGCTTGGGACAAGGAATGAAAGAGGAGAAAGAATAATTGAGTTCTGTAACAGGTTTCAGCTAGTAATAGCGAATACCCTGTTCAAGAATCACAAGAGGAGGAGGTATACTTGGAAAAGGCCGGGAGATACGGGAAGACTTCAATTAGATTACATCATGGTCAGACAGAGAGTCCGAAATCAGATACTGGATTGTAAGGCGTACCCAGGAGCAGATATAGACTCAGATCACAATATAGTAGTGATGAAGAGTAGGCTGAAGTTCAAGACATTAGTCAGGAAGAATCAACACGCAAAGAAGTGGGATACGGAAGTACTAAGGAATGACGAGATACGTTTGAAGTTCTCTAACGCTGTAGATACAGCAATAAGGAATAGCGCAGTAGGCAGTACAGTTGAAGAGGAATGGACATCTCTAAAAAGGGCCATCACAGAAGTTGGGAAGGAAAACATAGGTACAAAGAAGGTAGCTGCGAAGAAACCATGGGTAGCAGAAGAAATACTTCAGTTGATTGATGAAAGGAGGAAGTATAAACATGTTCCGGGAAAATCAGGAATACAGAAATACAAGTCGCTGAGGAATGAAATAAATAGGAAGTGCAGGGAAGCTAAGACGAAATGGCTGCAGAAAAAACGTGAAGACATCGAAAAAGATATGATTGTCGGATGGACAGACTCAGCATACAGGAAAGTCAAAACAACCTTTGGTGACATTAAAAGCAACGGTGGTAACATTAAGAGTGCAACGGGAATTCCACTGTTAAATGCAGAGGAGAGAGCAGATAGGTTGAAAGAATACATTGAAAGCCTCTGTGAGGGTGAAGATTTGTCTGATGTGATAGAAGAAGAAACAGGAGTCGATTTAGAATAGATAGGGGATCCAGTATTAGAATCGGAATTTAAAAGAGCTTTGGAGGACTTACGGTCAAATAAGGCAGAAGGGATAGATAACATTCCATCAGAATTTCTAAAATCCTTGGGGGAAGTGGCAACAAAACGACTATTCACGTTGGTGTGTAGAATATATGAGTCTGACTTTCGGAAAAGCATCATCCACACAATTCCGAAGACGGCAAGAGCTGACAAGTGCGAGAATTATCGCACAATCAGCTTAACAGCTCATGCAGCGAAGCTGCTTACAAGAATAATATACAGAAGAATGGAAAAGAAAATTGAGAATGCGCTAGGTGACGATCAGTTTGGCTTTAGGAAAAGTAAAGGGACGATAGAGGCAATTCTGACGTTACGGCTAATAATGGAAGCAAGGCTAAAGAAAAATCAAGACACTTTCATAGGATTTGTCGACCTGGAAAAAGCGTTCGACAATATAAAATGGTGCAAGCTGTTCGAGATTCTGAAAAAAGTAGGGGTAAGCTATAGGGAGAGACGGGTCATATACAATATGTACAACAACCAAGAGGGAATAATAAGAGTGGACGATCAAGAACGAAATGCTCGTATTAATAAGGGTGTAAGACAAGGCTGTAGCCTTTCGCCCCTACTCTTCAATCTGTACATCGAGGAAGCAATGATGGCAATAAAAGAAAGGTTCAGGAGTGGAATTAAAATACAAGGTGAAAGGATATCAATGATACGATTCGCTGATGACATTGCTATCCTGAGTGAAAGTGAAGAAGAATTAAATGATCTGCTGAACGGAATGAACAGTCTAATGAGTACACAGTATGGTTTGAGAGTAAATCGGAGAAAGACGAAGGTAATGAGAAGTAGTAGAAATGAGAACAGCGAGAAACTTAACATCAGGATTGATGGTCACGAAGTCAATGAAGTTAAGGAATTCTGCTACCTAGGCAGTAAAATAACCAATGACGGACGGAGCAAGGAGGACATCAAAAGCAGACTCGCTATGGCAAAAAAGGCATTTCTGGCCAAGAGAAGTCTACTAATATCAAATACCGGCCTTAATTTGAGGAAGAAATTTCTGAGGATGTACGTCTGGAGTACAGCATTGTATGGCAGTGAAACATGGACTGTGGGAAAACCGGAACAGAAGAGAATCGAAGCATTTGAGATGTGGTGCTATAGACGAATGTTGAAAATAAGGTGGACTGATAAGGTAAGGAATGAGGAGGTTCTACGCAGAATCGGAGAGGAAAGGAATATGTGGAAAACACTGATAAGGAGAAGGGACAGGATGATAGGACATCTGCTAAGACATGAGGGAATGACTTCCACGGTACTAGAGGGAGCTGTAGAGGGCAAAAACTGTAGAGGAAGACAGAGATTGGAATACGTCAAGCAAATAATTGGGGACGTAGGTTGCAAGTGCTACTCTGAGATGAAGAGGTTAGCACAGGAAAGGAATTCGTGGCGGGCCACATCAAACCAGTCAGTAGACTGATGACAAAAAAAAAAAAAAAAAGAATCCATTACTCTTAATACTTCAGTAGACACTTGCCAAGCGGCTTCCTATTATGTAGCGGCCAACACACGAAACAAATCATCGGAAAGGAAACACAGACTTTCCAGTTAGATTATTCATCTAAGTAAGTTTACTTTGCCCGCCCGGCTAGCCGTGCGGTCTATCGCGCTGCTTCCCGAGCAGGAAGGCGTCCCTGTCCCCGGCACGAATCCGCCCGGCGGATTAGTGTCGAGGTCCGGTGTGGTGGCCAGCCTGTGGATGGTTTCTAAGGCAGTTTTCTGTCTACCTCGGCGAATGGTGGCTGGTTTCCCTTATTCCGCCGCAGTTACACTATGTCGGCGATTGCTATGCAAACACTGTCTCCACTTACGAGCACACCATAATTACTCTACCATGCAAACATTTGGGATTACACTCGTTTGGTAGGAGGCGTTCCCGGGGGTGGGTGGACTGCTGTGGCCTGTTGCAGGGTTGTGAACCACTGAGGGCTAGGGCGGGACGAAGCCTCTCCATCGTTTCTAGGTCCCCAGTACAATACACAATACAACACACAAGTTCACTCTTACGCTATTTCATAACATATACGTGATATCAGGGAGCGAAAGGCTATTTACAATTTGTACAGAAACCAGATAGCAGTTATAAGAGTCGAGGGACATGAAAGGGAAGCAGTGGTTAGGAAGGGAGTAAGACAGGGTTGTAGCCTCTCCCCGATGTTATTCAATCTGTATATTGAGCAAGCAGTAAAGGAAACAAAAGAAAAATTCGGAGTAGGTATTAAAATCCATGGAGAAGAAATAAAAACGTCGAGGTTCGCCGATGACATTGTAATTCTGTCGGAGACAGCAAAGGACATGGAAATGCATTTGAACGGAATGGATGGTGTCTTGAAGGGAGGATATAAGACGAACATCAACAAAAGCAAAACGAGGATAATGGAATGTAGTCGAGTTAAGTCGGGTGATGTTGAGGGTATTAGATTCGGAAATGAGACACTTAAAGTAGTAAAGGAGTTTTGCTATTTGGGGAGCAAAATAACTGATGATGGTCGAAGTAGAGAGGATATAAAATGTAGACTGGCAATGGCAAGGAAAGCGTTTCTGAAGAAGAGAAATTTGTTAACATCGAGTATAGATTTAAGCGTCAGGAAGTCATTTCTGAAAGTATTTGTATGGAGTGTAGCCATGTATGGAAGTGAAACATGGACAGTAAATAGTTTGGACAAGAAGAGAATGGAAGCTATCGAAATGTGGTGCTACGGAAGAATGCTGAAGATTAGATGGGTAGATCACATAACTAATGAGGAAGTATTGAATAGGATTGGGGAGAAGAGAAGTTTGTGGCACAACTTGACGAGAAGAAGGGATCGGTTGGTAGGACATGTTCTGAGGCATCAAGGGATCACCAATTTAGTATTGGAGGGCAGCGTGGAGGGTAAAAATCGTAGGGGGAGACCAAGAGATGAATACACTAAGCAGATTCAGAAGGATGTAGGTTGCAGTAGGTACTGGGAGATGAAGAAGCTTGCACAGGATAGAGTAGCATGGAGAGCTGCATCAAACCAGTTTCAGGACTGAAGACCACAACAACAACAACGTGATATCTTATTCGATCGAAGAAAACAATCATGTCAGTCGTCATTAACGCCATCCGAGGCTTAAGCAAAAATGGTTCAAATGGCTCTGAGCACTATGGGACTTAACATCTATGGTCATCAGTCCCCTAGAACTTACAACTACTTGAACCTAACTAATCTAAGGACAGCGCACAACACCCAGTCATCACGAGGTGCTTAAGCAAAGGGGCACAGTATCACAGCATATTCTGTAGCGGAATGTAACATATTTCCGTTTGACTAATGACGATCGAATAACTTGCCAAGTGTAGACACCTTGGTCTTTATGTATTCGCAGAGCGGATGATGAGAAACCACTCTCTCTAAAGTTGGTTCCAGCGTCAGCAAAAGCACTTACCGTGCATCCTTTTTTACACAAAATTACCTATATCGTTGTTAGTTGAAGACCTACAACAATCCCAATTTTTCTCTAAATAAATCTACTCTGCTTATATTGTATGATATTCTCAGACCGATAACTTTTAAACTTTAACGTGTAAAATTTTTCAAAAGGAACCGAGAGGAGATAGTTGCTTCTGAACTGTTGCTAAATTTCTATAGCTTTATTAAACTACAATATCACAGTGAAAGTTGGTTCAGTGCTTTTAAAATTTTGAAAAAGTTGAGCGGTTCAAAAAGTAAAAGAGATCGCTTTATGAAAACCTCTACGAATAGTTTTATAACCAACTGAAACTAATTCCAAAAGTACAAATTTAGAAGCTTAATATTACACGCTTCTAAAATTCTCGTAAAACTTGATTTTTGAACAAATTAATTAACGGATTGTGCTGAGACTTGAAATCACTGATGTCGGCTTAGTTCTACATCTAACCAAGTTTTATAACAATATTTAAACTTTTAATTTTACATAATATTATTACACAATCTCTTATTTCGTCCTGTTCACAGTAAGTGTCAGGCTCTGCTGTTCTGATTTTGGCCGAGCAATGAAGAAAAATCAATAACTCGTTCGTCACACTAGACATACCGATAAGGGTTTACTTCTCCACAATCTGTCAACCTATTTGTGACAAGCAAGAATATGAACGTCATCGGTGTTATTAATCAGAATCAAAATTAATAAAAATGAAAAGGACATTTAAACATGAGTATGTAGTACGTGCATGGCGAGTCCTAAGCCTTGATAAAATGTGAAGGGATGTACTTATTAAAAAACGGTCGGAACAGACACGAGTAACACCAAACAGTTTCGAAACTTCCTGGCAGATTAAAACTGCGTGCGGGACCGAGACTCGAACTCAGGACCTTTACCATTCGTGGGCAAGTGCTCTACCATCTGAGCTACCCAAGCGCGACCCACGACACGTCTTCACAGTTTTAGTTCCGCCACTACCTCGTCACCTATTTTCCAAACTTCACAGAAGCTCTCCTGGGAACCTTGCAGAACTAGCACTCCTGGAAGGAAGGATATTGCGGAGACATGGCTTACACACAGCCTGGGGGATGTTTCCAGAGTGAAATCTTCACTCTGAAGCGGAGTGTTCGCTGATATGAAACTTCCTGTCAGGTTGAAACTGTGTGCCGGACCGAGACTCGAACTCGGGACCAAACAGTTTTGCTCAGTGACATATCAGACCAGAGGCTCCCCTCTTTCGCGGCTCCTTTGACGATCGGAAAACTGAGCGCTGAAATACCTGCAACTGGGAACATTACGTTGACATCGCGGGTAGTAACGTCCATGGTCGTAAAGCCCACAGCATCATCTCTCACACATACACGCCACTTCACTGCCATCGGCGGAGGGTTACTGACCGCGCAGTATCAGTTCTACACCATCTGTAGCATTTCAAAAGGATTAGTGCTCTCTTTTCTGGTCTACTTCCATCACACGTTCCTACGTTCTCCGACCGAGGTTCAATTCTCACAATGTCATTATGATGTTAAAAATCCTTTACTTACAGACTTAAGCGTTTAAAGGTATAACCCATAGCCATCAATGCAAAAACATGGCTATGAGCACTATGGGACTTAACATCTATGGTCATCAGTCCCCTAGAACTTAGAACTACTTAAACCTAACTCACCTAAGGACATCACACAACAGCCAGTCATCACGAAGCAGAGAAAATCCCTGACCCCACCGGGAAGCCATCAATGCACCCCACATCCCTACAACATCAGAAATTAGACACATGGTGCGAAGGTCCTGGAAACTGTCGGAAGAGACGTGCAAAAAGTATCCATGCTTCTTACACTACTGGCCATTAAAATTGCTACACCACGAAGATGACGTGCTACAAACGCGAAATTTAACCGACAGGAAGAAGATGCTGTGATATGCAAATGATTAGCTTTTCAGAGCATTCACACAAGGTTGGCGCCGGTGGCGACACCTACAACGTGCTGACATGAGGAAAGTTTCCAACCGATTTCTCATACACAAACAGCAGTTGACCGGCGTTGCCTGGTGAAACGTTGTTGTGGTGCCTCGTGTAAGGAGGAGAAATGCGTACCATCACGTTTCCGAATTTGAAAAAGGTGGGATTGTAGCCTATCGCGACTGCGGTTTATCGTATCGCGACATTGCTGCTTGCGTTGGTCGAGATCCAATGACTGTTAGCAGAATGTGGAATAGGTGGGTCCAGGAGAGTAATACGGAACGCCGTGCTGGATCCCAACGGCCTCGTATCACTAGCAGTCGAGATGACAGGCATCCTATCCGCATGGCTGTAACGGATCGTGCAGCCACGTCTCGATCCCTGAGTCAACAGATGGCGACTTTTTCAAAACAACAACCATCTGCACGAACAGTTCGACGACGTTTGCAGCAGCATGGACTACCAGCTAGGAGACCATGGTTGCGGTTACCCTTGACACTGCATCACAGACAGGAGCGCGTGCGATGGTGTACTCAACGACGAACCTGGGTGCACGAATGGCAAAACGTCATTTTTCGGATGAATCCAGGTTCTGTTTACAGCATCACGATGGTCGCATCCGTGTTTGGCGACATCGCGGTGAACGCACATTGGACACGTGTATTCGTCATCGCCATACTGGAACCTAGCGTGATGGTATGGGGTGCCATTGGTTACACGTCTCACTCACCTCTTGTTCGCATTGACGGTACTTTGAACAGTGGACGTTGCATTTCAGATGTGTTACGACCCGTGGCTCTACCCTTCATTCGATCCCTGCGAAACCCTACATTTCAGCAGGATAATGCACGACCGCATGTTGCAGGTCCTGTATGGGCCTTTCTGGATACAGAAAATGTTAGACTGCTACCCTGGCCAGCACATTCTCCAGATCTCTCACCAATTGTAAACGTCTGGTCACTGGTGGCCGAGCAACTGGCTCGTCACAATACGCGAGTCACTACTCTTGATGGAACTGTGGTATTTTGTTGAAGCTGCATGGGAAGCTGTACCTGTACACGCCATCCAAGCTCTGTTTGACTGGATGCCCAGGCGTATCAAGGCCGTTATTAAGGCCCGAGGTGTTTGTTCTGGGTACTGATTTCTCAGGATCTATGCACCCAAATTGCGTGAAAATGTAATGACATGTCAGTTCTAGTATAATATATTTGTCCAATGAATCCCCGTTTATCATCTGCATTTCTTATTGGTGTAGCAATTTTAATGACCAGTAGTATATTTTCTATGGCTAAATGTCGCTATAATATAACTATTGTAATTTAAATCTACGGAAAATTCTTGTGAGACATATGGCACATGGATACAGTATGTAAGTATATTCATTTCCTACGAAAATAACCAACAAGTGAAAATAGTATCTTTGCATTATTCCAAAGAGCCTCTATGATGAGATCTACCACTGACCATTGATGTTATTGTGATGGTACAATGTATTAACCAAAGTGATACTATCTCTGTTGGTCCATCACGGCCAGGGGACATTGGCTGGTACGTACTCTTCAATGTCAATAAACTTTACCAACAGCTGTACACTTAAAGATATTTTATTTTATTCTGAAAGCATCGAGTTTCGGCAATTTATTCTGCCATCTTTAGTCCCCATACATTTTTTTTTCAAATCAATGAACTTAACGTTGCTGTCACGTCTTTTTATGAAGCATCCGCTCAATGACTGGAATTCACGATATCCAGTTTTATGGCGCTATACGATAAGTTCGTTGCTTTGAAAAAAGCGTATGGGGCCTGAAGATGGCAAAATGAATTGCCGAAACTGGTTACTTTCAGTATAAAGTAAAATAAAGTGTAAGGCTGTTGGTGAAGTTTATTAACATTGAAAAGTGATACTATGTCCATTATTAGGAGCAGACATCTTGAATGAAATTATTTGTAAGAGTCCTGTCTGCCAGCCATCGTCAGGCATTGTCCTTTGTTTGTGTACTGTACTTCTGTTCTTGGCTTTCTAATCTTCCCACTGTAGTGGCACCACTGTTTAGGATAGGGAAAGTTGTTTTTGTGTTATATTCAGAGCACGAGCTACAGCCAGGTGTGGGCCGGATTGCAGTAAGTTACGCGTACCAACAGTTGCGAAGGCAAATAGAGGCCACAGGGGTCTAGAACTAGCGGAGAGGGCGCACACAGTAGTTTCCATGGCGCAAGTCACAGGAAGAAGAGGGCCACTGGCCAAACTAAGTGTTACACATACGTGACACAAACCAGTGCGCTTGGCAAAACAGAGGTGCATAGTCAAGTATAAATAGATGCTGTTTTCTAACGAGATTCATTGAAGTGTGACAGCTCTCCTGGATGGCAGGGCGCATCACACCACCAGCTACACACAGAGCAGATGGGGCACCAGAATCCCAGTCCATGGCGGGTCACTGGCTCGATCCTCTGTGGGCAACATAGGGCATTCAAGTGTGGCAGCTCTCCAGAATGGCAGGGCGTATCACACCGCCGGGCTACACCCAGCAACAGATGGGGCGACAGCGTCCTAGTCCACGCCAGGTCGTCGGTTCGACCCTCTGAGGTCGACGTGGGGTCTGCAACCAGCCAGGGTTGGCCACTCTTAGGCTCGCTACTGTGGGCATTCGTCTCGGCTCCCGACACACGCTGGAGACTTCCGAGGCGAGGGCCACAGATTTGGACACCAGATAGTGGGCGATTGTTCCCGCCGTGTTCCCAGCTACGCCTGTCGAGGAAGAAGCAGCAGCAGGGCCGGCCTACGGCTCTGAGCTGAGCAGTGCGGAGTCAAGAAAGACAGTGGCCACTGAGTCGGCTGCTGGCGCAGCCCTGCTGATGTAATCAGGACTCTGCAGCTGGCATACGAGGCCGGCACGACACAGCGTTGCATTGCTCAGGCTGCTAGGGTGCTTCCTCAGCATTGCGGGGCCTGTGACGCAGACCGAGGTGAACGGAGATCTGTATTGGAAACAAATAAATCATTTGGAAAGTTCCGCCGAGTTTTAATACGGCACCTCCTAGCACCCAACCCACTACATTTGGTGTCAATACGCCACATTTGGCATCTGATACCCACAACTCTACCACCAACAGTCGACATCGATAGATCTAGAAGGCCTGAAATGTCCTTGATGGATTTGCTACTCTGGTTAAAAAATGTTCAAATGTATGTGTAATCTTATCGGACTTAACTGCTAAGGTCATCAGTCCCTAAGCTTACACACTACTTAACCTAAATTATCCTACGGACAAACACACACACCCATGCCCCAGGTCCAGCCGTACAGACCATGACTGCAGCGCCTTAGACCGCTCAACTAACCCCGCGCGGTGCTACTCTAGTGACTGAGGCACTGAGGTCTCTCGAGTGAGGCAGTCTGATGTTACTGCTTCTCTTTTGACAGCAAAATGCTCCCTGTCTCTTGTTATACTGGCAAGTCTGCCTCCTGTGACATCTAGTGGTCAACTCAGCTTTACACTGATACGTAGGTTGATCAGATAATGTAAGCGAAACACTTTTCGTGGGTACAGGAGGTGGTGCGGTCTGTTGGCAGGCGCGCTTCTTCCTGTCGCTGCTGGACGGCGGGTGGCAGCTGCCGAGCCGCGAGCAGATGCTGCGCGACACGGAGGCGGAGGCGGCGGAGCGCGCGGCGGCCGGGCTGTGCGGCCGGCAGTTCCACATGATGGGCGAGCGCCAGGGCCGCTTCTACCGCGAGCTGGCCGCCGTGGGCCGCGTCGCGCCGCTGCCGCCCGTGCTGGCCGCGCTGCACGACGAGAGCAGCCGCCGCTTCCTCGAGGACCTGCCCGGCTACCGCCGGGACGTCTACCGCCTGCTCGACGACCACAACTACGTCCAGCTGCGCTGACACCGGACGGAATCGCGCCCACGGCCTGTAACGTCTGCCTTCTGCTTCTGGGCTACTCGTCAGTGTGCAAATACCGTTTCACGTATCCTGTACGACGCTGTACCACTCTGATACCAATTAAATATAATTTGAAAGCCGATAATTGGTTCCTTGTTGTTGCTGTGGTCTTCAGTCCAAAGGCTGGCTCCACCCCTGGTTCCTTATGTATGTCGTAATATCGTAAAATTCCCAAAATATATTCATTACACTGTTACGTCTAAACTAGATCTTATACCACACAGTCACCTTCAAAGCAGTACCCTTGCGAGCCAATATATCCAACCTAAAGATCTTGTCTCTTTCCCGAACTATCCCGAAAGTCTTCCTTTTTCTTAAAAAAATCACCGAGGTTTACTGTACTCTGTGATTCTGCTTCAATCTCGTCCGTTGTATCAAATCTTTACCAGCTGCACTTGAGTTTCATCTTCGGGAAGAGAAACAAGTCACATTGCCGGCCGGTGTGGCCGAGCGGTTCTAGGCGCTACAGTCTGAAACTGCGCGACCGCTACGGTCCCAGGTTCGAATCCTGCCTCGGGCATGGATGTGTGTGATGTCCTTAGGATAGTTAGGTTTAAGTAGTTCTAAGTTCTAGTTAAGTCCCATAGTGCTCATGGCGGTTATTTGAAACAAGTCACATTGAGTCTGGCGAGCACCATTGGCGGCATCATATGAAAAGACTAAAAAAAGTAAATGTTATGGGGAAATAGGACCACTCACTCGCTCACTCGGTTGGCTTCTTTTGGACGTGATGATGCCACCCTGCTCTCACTACCTACCTCTAGTTCTTCCTGTATTACGCCGCTTCCTTCCATTCAGTGACACACAACACTTTGCAGCCCGAGGTCACCTCACCTTACGATGTGCCTCTAGGCCGTCCAGGGGATTCTGAGCTTTCCTTGTCATACACTACTGGCCATTAAAATTGCTACACCAATAAGAAATGCAGATGATAAACGGGTATTCATTGGATAAGTGTATTATACTAGAACTGACATGTGATTACGTTTTCACGCAATTTGGCTGCATAGATCCTGAGAAGTCAGTACCCAGAACAACCACCTCTGGCCGTAATAAAGGCCTTGATACGCCTGGACACTGAGTCAAACAGAGCTTGGATGGCGTGTACAGGTACAGCTGCCCATGCAGCTTCAACACGATACCACGGTTCATCATGAGTAGTGACTGGCGTATTGTGACGAGCCAGTTGCTCGGCCACCATTGACCAGACATTTTCAATTAGTGAGAGATCTGGAGAATGTGCTGGTCAGGGCAGCACTCGAACATTTTTTGTATCCAGAAAGGCCCATACAGGACCTGCAACATGCGGTCGTGCATTATCCTCCTGAAATGTAGTGTTTCGCAGGGATCGAATGAAGGGTAGAGCCACGGGTCGTAACACATCTGAAATGTAACCTTCACTGTTCAAAGTACCGTCAATGTGAACAACAGGTGACAGAGACGTATAACCAATGGCACCCCATACTATCACGCCGGTGATACGTCAGTATGCCGATGACGAATACACGCTTCCAACGTGTGTTCACCGCGATGTCGCCAAACACTGATATGACCACCATGATGCTGTAAACGGAACCTGGATTCATCCGAAAAATGACGTTTTGCTATTCGTGCACCCAGGTTCGTCGTTGAGTACACCATCGCAGGCGCTCCTGTCTGTGATGCAGCGTCAAGGGTAACCGCAGCCATGGTCTCCGAGCTGATAGTCCATGCTGCTGCAAACGTCGTCGAACTGCTCGTGCAGATGGTTGTTGTCTTGAAAATGTCCCCATCTGTTGAGTCAGGGATCGAGACGAGGCTGCACGATCCGTTACAGCCATGCGGATAAGATGCCTGTCATCTCAAATGCTAATGATACGAGGCCGTTGGGATCCAGCACGGCGTTCCGTATTACCCTCTTGAAGCCAGCGATTCCATATTCTGCCAACAGTCATTGGATCTCTACCAACGAGAGCAGCAATGTCGCTATACGATAAACCGCATTCGCGATAGGCTACAATCCGACCTTTACCAGAGTCGGAAACATGATGGTACGCATTTCTCCTCCTTACATGCGGTATCACAACAACGTTTCACCAGGCAACGCCGGTCAACTGCTGTTTGTGTATGAGAAATCGGTTGGGAACTCTCCTCATGTCAGCACGTTGTAGATGTCGCTACCGGCGCCAACCTTGTGTGAATGCTCTGGAAAGCTAATCATTTGCATATCACAGCATCTTCTTCCTGTCGGTTAAATTTCACGTCCGTAGCACGTCATCTTCGTGGTGTAGCAATTTTAATGGCCAGTAGTGTATATGTGACAGACTATTCTGCCACGGTCCAGTCTGACAACATGGCCTGCCCGTTACAAACGTCTCACTTTGGCGAATTTCACTACCGAGGGTTGGTCGGCTATCGTAACTAGTTCTTTATTATCTCTCTAAACCCATCTATTTGTTTCCTGGTGAAATGTACACTTTATGATCAAGACTGAGAGATGGCGCTCTTCTTTTTGGGCCGGCCGTAGTGTGGCCAAGCGATTCTAGGCGTTTCAGTCTGGAACCGCGCGACCGCAACGGGCGCAGGTTCGAATCCTGCCTCGGGCATGGATGTGTGTGATGTCCTTAGGTTAGTTAGGTTTAAGTAGTTCTAAGTTCTAGGAGACCGATGACCTCAGATGTTAAGTCCCATAGTGCTCACAGCCATTTGAACCATCTTCTTTTTGGCCACGATCCGTGATTCCGCTCCATAGAGCCGTACTGGCCTGATAAATTGTGCAGTTTCACCTTGTTTTCCCTCGTCAATAGTTTGGAAGGGAAAACTGAACTTTCTTTGCATTCTGTAGTCTAGTTCGGTATTCGACCTCTCTGTTATTGTAGTCATTCATATACTGCCCAGTCATATTAATGTGACAATCCGTGAAAAGCCTGATAATCACCTTTCAGAGCGCCAGACGTGCAGGAAGAGGATCAGTGAGGTTCTGGAAGGCATCGACAAGGATGTGGAGCCAGCACGAGTTGGTCGAGGTGGTCCCACAGGTTCTCGACTGGGCTTAAATCAAGGGAGTTTGGTGCTCAGGGAAGTACAATAAACTTATTCTGGTGCTCTTTGAACCACGCAGGTACAGTGCAAGTCATGTGACACGTTGTGTGTTCTTCTGGTAGATGCCATCATGTTGGGGATAACAAACTGCCGGCCGCGGTGGTCTAGCGGTTCTAGGCGCTCAGTCCGGAGCCGCGCGACTGCTACGGTCGCAGGTTCGAATCCTGCCTCGGGCATGGATGTGTGTGATGTCCTTAGCTTAGTTAGGTTTAAGTAGTTCTAAGTTCTAGGGGACTGATGACCATAGATGTTAAGTCCCATAGTGCTCAGAGCCATTTGAACCATTTGATAACAAACTGCTTATAGGGATTGACTGGTTAATCCATTGCACCTTCCATGGTTACCCAGGGAATGCCACGAATGCATTACCCAGGCCATAGGGCTCCATTCTCATTGTACTTTCAGAGGCTTGACGCCATAAACGCCAATGGTCATCTGAAAAGGCCAGCTATCGGCACTCATTGGACGTCCAGTTGCAGTACTGGTGTGCAAATTGCAGCCTTCGTCGCCATTAAAAAGCAGTCAGCTTGGCTGCCTGAACCAGGAAGCAACGTTCGCTGAACGGTCGTTGAGGAGACACTGGTTCACCTGGCCGCTCAATTGCTCAACAGTTGCACGTCTGTTATCCCATACAGTCTCTGCAGCCGTCGTTCACCCTCGTCATCTACTGTCTGAGATTCACCACAGTTGGCTCGGTGGTGGTTTTGGTTTGCGACGTTGTGCCATTCACAGCACACTTTAACCAACGCTGCGTGCGAACAATCTGCACATTTTACAGTTTCGAAAATGCTTCCATCTTTGGCCTGAAAGCCAATGGAAAAACTGGGAATTTGTGGTAAGTTCCTGTGGGACCAAACTGCTGAGATCATCGGTCCCTAGGCTTATACACTGCTTAATCTAACTTATATTACACACACACCCATGACTGAGGGAGGACTCGAACCTTCGACGGGGGAAGCCACGCGAACCGTGGCAAGGCGCCCCAGACCGCACTGCCACCCTGCGCAACATTAGCCATTGATCGTGCCCTTTCCGGAGTCAGAAAAATCTCTCGGTTCCTGCATTACGACAACTACATAATTGTTTTCCACATGTCCCCGATATGTTTTATATATTCTCCACTGCTAGTGCTGCCACCTGTCGACTGTAAGAGGCCGGTCGGAGTGGCCGAGCGGTTCTAGGCGCTTCAGTCTTGAACCGTGCGACCGCTACGGTCGCAGGTTCGAATCCTGCCTCGGGCATGGATGTGTGTGAGGTCCTTAGGTTAGTTAGGTTTTATGTAGTTCTAAGTTCTAGGGGACTGATGACCTCAGAAGCTAAGTCCCATAGTGCTCAGAGCCATTTGAACCTTTTTTTTTTTTTTTTTTTTTTTTTTACTGTGAGAGGTTATTGAACATTGACGCCGAACATAGGCGATGGTCACATTAATGTTACTGAACTGTGTATTTACTGTACAGGGTTTGAAGTTGGGACGTTCTTGAAAGTGTAGCTTTTTATGTGAAGGTCATTAACGAAACTACCATTCACCTAATTGAAAGATCAACTTTTAGTGTCTACTCCACTTCTTACTGTTTTGCGGTTATTGTTAAAATTACACGTGAGTTTTCAATCAAATGCCTGTTCCTCATGTAGGAGTTATTCACTTTATCAGAAATTAATTTCAGAGCAGGTAAGCTATTAGGTCAAAGAAAATTTAGAGCAGCTTTATTTGTTTCACAGATTTGTTGTGCAGTATAAAGTAGATGAACATAGAGACTAATGTGTATAGCGTTATTAGTAAATATCTGGCGTTTCAGAAGAGTACAGAAAAAAGGCACATATCAGTAGGTAGAGCATCTCTCGAAGTTCCGATACGTAGTACACGCCGTGCTGCAGTGGCACTAGGAAGCAGGCGTATAAGAACATGTAGACAAATTATCTGCTCCCTCTCGCCGCATCTAATTAATTCTAGGCAACCTAACTGTGGTATCTTCCTGAGAACGCGGTGCCACTGCAATGTCAGCAAAGCGAATCCATACGACAGACACTAGCAACGTTTCGCTGCATTCCGCAACGACGTGTGGGAGGCTCTCCTGAAGACCACACCTCCCCTATCGGTACTGCAGCGCCCTCGCGCTGAGGTCAGTATAGTTTGGAGCATGCAAGAGCTCTGCCCCGTTCATGACCTCAGCTTCAGCAGTCAACAACATCGAGTAGGACAGTGTTCAGTAAGTTTCAGATAGACATATATTTTTGTCGACGTAGAACAGTGTACTTCAAGAGAACAGTTTGTTAATCTGTGTATCAAGGGATCTGGTCGACGATGGCTGTGAATCATTCAGTACTCCTGTGGGAAAAATAGTGTGTGGAAGTTAGATAAATCTTGTAATCGTTTATGAAATAAAGTAAGTTAACATTTCATATGTTGTAATTGAAAGTGAACCATCTTCCAGAGTATTCAAAGAACCCACCGTTGTGGGCGGATAATTGTCGTTTTGTTTGGTCACAACACTAACGAACAGATCTCTAAAGTGGATTACTGGGGCACCATGCTGGGCAATTCATATCAGAAAATTAAATTAACTGCACGCATGTTGAACAGCGCTTTACAGAAACTACAGTTTGGTAGTTTTTGAACACTTCTTAAATACGCAGTAAACGGCAGTGTTATCGGTGGTGTTGCTAGAATTAGTAGTGGAAGAAACAAATGAATGTGTGAGAGAGAAACTGGGAGCCGACGACTGCTCTTTGTTTCTTTGTTTGTTTGGTTGTTTGTTTTGTACGTAATCAAAACTGCACACCATTCAGTGTCAGTTCGTTGTGTATTTTATATCTCTACAGAAAATAAATTGCATTTTGTGAGTTATAAAAATTAGTTGATGGCGTAACTTCTACGCTTTTATGTAACCAAAGCAATTACTTTTGATAACCTGTTTATGAATAACAGAAACATATTTTATAAAATTTCGACGAAGTATTGAAGTGATGTTTGATATATTTTTGTTTTGCCGTTCTTTTTGTCTTACTTCTTTTTGAGGAAATTGCTTTTTCCAGCGCTGTATGCTAAATCTGTATTGTTTTATTTTCACTACAGCATCCCTCTGTTTGACATTAAAATTCAACCATTTTCGATTGAAACCTGCCTTCAACATTGACAATTTCAGTTTTGCTATAAATAATGCTTGTTCTTAAATAACAGGCTACAGGATAACTATGAAGAACAAAAATGTTCCGTAAGTTACCCAGCCTTTTATATGCCTTCACTCAGTTTCCAGACGGTTCACTACTTCTGGCCTTTAGGGGAATCTATTAAAACACTGATCGCATATGTCAAGAAAGTGATCGTTATGAGGTAAAAGACGATAAGTATGCGACACATCCAACATACAGGCGACGTGGGTAGGAACTTAACTCACAAAAGTTACTAAGAATACTACTGTAGTCTACACTTACCTACGATTGTGTACGAAAACCTACGGTAGTTTTACAACTCTACACGTATGCATTAACGTTTTCGGCGTTACAAATGGTGGCGCTATTGAACTCCTACAATGTGAGTTAGAAACTTGAAGACATGCGCTACCTAATGATGTATATGTATGTCTTGTAATTTTCTCGCAAGCGTCTTTCGAAGTCCTGGAGGCACTTATGAATAAACCTGTATTTTAACTATGGATCTGTTTTTAGGGGAGAATGAGTTGCATATTTTTAGTGTACATTTTGCGGCACACGTGTGTTCCTCCTCTCCCAGGAGGAAACCTGCACATAAGCTGCAGGTTCCTGATGGCGTTATTACCATTGAGTTTATCCATTTAGCACATGCTACAGGCCTCGCACTGTTTGGGGCCCGCAATGCATCACATTAATTTTTTTTTGTTTGGGAGAAAATTAATCATTACCAGTTTCGAATTGTAAATGTTAAACAGCTTTGGATTACGTGTGCATGACTGTGCAGTTTTTGTAGCTCTGGGAATAACTGAGCATTGACATGAAACTGTTTCTATATTCCAACGTTTGAAGAGAATATTCGATGTAATTCTATTCATTAAACCACATTTTAGTTAGGAACTTGCCTCGCTATGGTATGCTTTGCATTATTACGAAATCGTGCGAACCTGTCCCATGATGAGATAAATTACTTGCTTTAGATCGTTATTAAAGGTCGCCTAAAAGTTATCTGATGCTATACCAGCACCCTTAACGCTGTAGACCACACAGTCACACGGTTTGACATCAGAATACTTAACGATTACGACAGCTATTCACCTGAAATGAGGCTCGTGATAATGTAGATCACTTAGTGCTGTTTATGCGAGCATATTTTGTGTTTCATTCACTAATTTGAGTTCAAAGCAGAATGTGTTTTTATATACACAGACAGAAAAAAACCACAACACAAAAAATAATTAATGAAGTGTAATGAAATGTCGGGAATATAACTGCCTAGGTAAACTTTTTAATTGATTAACATTGCAGCATTACAGGTTAATGTAAGCACGAGATAAACCATTATAAATGTGGATTGCTGGTACATTAATAACCGGTGTAATGCATCTTACAACTGATCGGTCAATACAGGAACGGTTAATGCTGTTTATGGATGACACGGGAATTTTCGTCCGATGATGTCCCATATGTGATCGACTGGTGATACACTCCTGGAAATGGAAAAAAGAACACATTGACACCGATGTGTCAGACCCACCATACTTGCTCCGGACACTGCGAGAGGGCTGTACAAGCAATGATCACACGCACGGCACAGCGGACACACCAGGAACCGCGGTGTTGGCCGTCGAATGGCGCTAGCTGCGCAGCATTTGTGCACCGCCGCCGTCAGTGTCAGCCAGTTTGCCGTGGCATACGGAGCTCCATCGCAGTCTTTAACACTGGTAGCATGCCGCGACAGCGTGGACTTTGAGCGAGGGCGTATAGTGGGCATGCGGGAGGCCGGGTGGACGTACCGCCGAATTGGTCAACACGTGGGGCGTGAGGTCTCCACAGTACATCGATGTTGTCGCCAGTGGTCGGCGGAAGGTGCACGTGCCCGTCGACCTGGGACCGGACCGCAGCGACGCACGGATGCACGCCAAGACCGTAGGATCCTACGCAGTGCCGTAGGGGACCGCACCGCCACTTCCCAGCAAATTAGGGACACTGTTGCTCCTGGGGTATCGGCGAGGACCATTCGCAACCGTCTCCATGAAGCTGGGCTACGGTCCCGCACACCGTTAGGCCGTCTTCCGCTCACGCCCCAACATCGTCCAGCCCGCCTCCAGTGGTGTCGCGACAGGCGTGAATGGAGGGACGAATGGAGACGTGTCGTCTTCAGCGATGAGAGTCGCTTCTGCCTTGGTGCCAATGATGGTCGTATGCGTGTTTGGCGCCGTGCAGGTGAGCGCCACAATCAGGACTGCATACGACCGAGGCACACAGGGCCAACACCCGGCATCATGGTGTGGGGAGCGATCTCCTACACTGGCCGTACACCACTGGTGATCGTCGAGGGGACACTGAATAGTGCACGGTACATCCAAACCGTCATCGAACCAATCGTTCTACCATTCCTAGACCGGCAAGGGAACTTGCTGTTCCAACAGGACAATGCACGTCCGCATGTATCCCGTGCCACCCAACGTGCTCTAGAAGGTGTAAGTCAACTACCCTGGCCAGCAAGATCTCCGGATCTGTCCCCCATTGAGCATGTTTGGGACTGGATGAAGCGTCGTCTCACGCGGTCTGCACGTCCAGCAAGAACGCTGGTCCAACTGAGGCGCCAGGTGGAAATGGCATGGCAAGCCGTTCCACAGGACTACATCCAGCATCTCTACGATCGTCTCCATGGGAGAATAGCAGCCTGCATTGCTGCGAAAGGTGGATATACACTGTACTAGTGCCGACATTGTGCATGCTCTGTTGCCTGTGTCTATGTGCCTGTGGTTCTGTCAGTGTGATCATGTGATGTATCTGACCCCAGGAATGTGTCAATAAAGTTTCCCCTTCCTGGGACAATGAATTCACGGTGTTCTTATTTCAATTTCCAGGAGTGTAGATCTGGTGTTCGAGCAGGTCAGACAAGATCTCGACCCTCTGTAGAGCATGTTGGGCTACAACAGCGATATGTGAGGGAACGTTATCCTGTTGGAAAGCACGCCTTGGAATACTGTTTATAGGTCCAGTGTGTGTAGCATGCAACAGACGGTTGCAGGGCGTCCTGATAACTAACACATGGCCATCACCAGCACTGAGACAGAACCAGCTTTCATCAGAAAACACAACCGACCTCCGCCCTGCCCTGCTTCTAAGGAGCTCTCGTTTGACACCACTAAAGGCGTAAATGGCGGTGATTTGGGGTCAGTAGAACGCACGCCACAGGCCGTCTGGCTCGGAGGTGTCCTTCAAGTAACCGATTGGTACCACCTAATTGTGTCCATTTAGTGCCGACTTCTCCTCAGACTGCTGCTGCAGATGCATCGGCGCCAGAGCCATATGCCGAACAAGATGGCCTTCCCTCTCGGTAGTGCTACGAGGCCGTACTGAACCCGGTCTTCTTGCTACCGTACATTCTCATGACCACCGCTGCCAACAATCATGTACAGTGGCCACCTCCCTGCCTAGTCTTTCTGCAATATCGTAGAAAAACGTTCAGTTCTCATAGTCCTATTACACGACCCCATTCAAACTCAGTGAGGTGCTGATAATGGCGTCCTTGTCGCCTTCAACACATTCTAGACTAACATCAACTCACCACGTCCAATCTCAAAAATAACGAACGCCCACGACCGCTACAACATGTATTTAAAGCAAACCTGATTTACATTCTTATTGTGGCACTACTAGAAAAACGCCTACCAACTTCCGTTTACGTCTCATAAATACATCTTGATGTTGCAGTTTTGTTCCGACCATGTTTCGGTAAGGCTTTCATGCAAAGTGTACACGACTCAACCAAGAACAGAGATTTCGGGATGCAGTTCACGGTATCCCAGCTGAGATGTTGCAGCGGTCAATGAGGAATCTCAACAGCAGATTTCACGAATGTATTCGTACGGGAGGACGCCATCTAAAAGAACATAATTTTTAAAAAGTAATAAATGCCATCAATGTTTCGTAAATGGCAAAGTTGTAAGGTTGCAATTACTATGAATGCAATTTTTTTCCTTCATCACTTCTAGTTGTATAGGATTGTGGAAATGTTCTCGATTTCTGTGTCACCCTGTATTACTCACCCCACAGTTCAAGTGACCACCGCTAGCTGGCACTGCATTCTCGAAGAAAATAAGATGGTGGTTGCAGGAAATGCACAATGGCAGTAACAAGAAATAAAAAAATACTCAAGATGCCACTGCAGAAAATTCAGAAATCCAAGGTGGTGGTAGAGAGAAATTAAAAAAAAAATGCAAGATCGCAGTGGCAGAAAATTTTTAAAAATGCAATACGACAGCACTAGCACACTTCTGCTATGGTGAGAAATTAAAAAAAAATTCTCTGTTACGCTTTGCAACTCCTCCGACTACAAATACAAACACCAAAAAAAGTTTGGCGTCACCCTGGTTCCCAGAACTCCAGAAGATAGAGGTTGACTGTGGATATTGTATCACAGACTCAGTCCTTTTGACTGTTCAGAGATGTCACTAAACCCGCCCAAAGATGTAAACAACCATGCATGAGCAGCACCTATTAGACGGAGGGGGTCCGACAGCCGATCAGTCCCAGTCATTCCACCAGGAAGGAGGTACACGGCTCGCGTTGTCTGTAGTACAACCATGCCTAGACGCTCAATACCGCGGTTCGATCGCGTCCGCATTGTTACTTTGTGCCAGGAAGGGTTTTCAACAAGGGGAGTGTCCAGGCGTCTCGGAGTGAACCAAAGCGATGTTGTTCGGTCATGGAGGAGATACAGAGAGACAGGAACTGTCTATGACATGCCTCACTCTGGCCGCCCAAGGACTACTACTGCAGTGGATGACTTCCACCTACGGATTATGGATCGGAGGAACCCTGACAACAACGCCACCATGTTTAATTATGCTTTTCATGCAGCCACAGAACGTCGTGTTACGACTCAAACTGTGCGCAATAGGCTGCATGATGCGCAACTTCGCTCCCGATAACCGCGCGAGGTAGCCGTGCGGTCTGTGGCGTCTTGTCACGGTTCGGACGGCTCCCCCCCGTCGGAGGTTCGAGTCCTCCCACGGGCATGGGTGTGTGTGCTGTCCTTAGCGTAAGTTAGTTTAAGTTAGTCTAATTAGTGTGTAAACCTAGGGACTGATGACCTCAGCAGTTTGGTCCCATAGAACCTTACGACAAATTCCAAATTTCACTCCCGACGTCCATGGCGAGGTCATTTTAACAACCACGACACCATGCAGCGCGGTACAGATGGGCCCAAGAACATGGTGAATGGACCGCTCAGGATTGGCATCACGTTCTCTTTACCAATGAGTGTCGCATATGCCTTTTTCCAGACAATCGTCGGAGACGTGTTTGGAGGCAACCCGGTCAGGCTGAACGCCTTATGCACACTGTCCAGTGAGTGCAGCAAGGTGGAGATACTCTGCTGTTTTGGGGTGGCATTATGTGGGGTCGACGTACGCCGCTGGTGGTCATGGAAGGCGCCGTAACGGCTGTACGATACTTGAATGCCATCCTCCGACCGATAGTGCAATCATATCGGCAACGTATTGGCGAGGCATTCGTCTTCATGGACGACAATTCGCGCTCCCATCCTGCACGTCTTGTGAATGACTTACTTCAGTATAATGACATCGCTCGACTAGAAAGGCCAGCATGTTCTCCAGTCATGAACCCTATTGAACATGGCTGGGATAGATTGAAAAGGGCTGTTTATGGATGACGTGACCCACCAATCACCTTGAGGGATTTGCCTCAAATCACCGTTGAGGAGTGGGTCAATCTGGACCAACACTACCGTGATGAACTTGTGGATAGTATGGCACAATGAATACAGGCATGCATAACTGCAATAGGACGTGCTACTGGGTATTAGAGGTACCGCTGTGTACAGCAATCTGGACCACCACCTCTGAAGGTCTCACTGTATGGTGGTACAACATGCAACGTGTGGTTTTCATGAGCAATAAAATGGGCGGAAATGATGTTTGTGTTGATGTATGTTCCAATTTTGTGTACAGGTTACGGAACTCTCGGAACCGAGATGATGTAAAACTTTTTTTTGCTGTGTGTAAGATTGCAGCATGCCCTAACGTATGTGAATGATCGGAATATTGTGTAAATGGCCGCCATATCAAAAGTATCTGAACTATCTGTATTTTTTGTGAATTGGCATCATTTTCAAAACTATCCAAGTGCCATATTATCGACAAAGCCTGAACGATCTTAATTATGAGTCATTTTCGAAAATATTCATCCGACTTGAGTTTTGTGTCATGTTCAAAAGTATCCGAGAGTCGCGAACTGTGTAAACTGACGTCATCTTTTAAAGTATCTGAACGATCTGAATCATTTATGAAAAATACAGCACGCACACTTATCACGAAAAGCAGGAAAAACGGGTTTGAGTACCGATCCGGCAAAAAATTTTATATTTGATTTTAGCCAGTATATGAATACCTATCGCAGGTAAGTTGAATTTCAGGAGTAAATTTCAAAATATGAAATTGTTGTTCATCGTCAAATAAAAACTTTGTTTTAGGCCTGAAGGTGGTTATGTACAAAAAAGACTCTGACCATGCCTATAACTGTACATAACATATGTTGGACAAAATACTATACTAAGCTGGTAAACAGCGATAGTTGACACGAACAAATAGACAGTCTGAATTATATATATGAAGATGGTAACTGTTCTTGCGGATATGTCCGGAAGAACAGAAACCACCTTCATATAGTTAAGGCTAATTGGCCATTGTCCTTCTTCTCCTGTGCTGGATGCACACACATTGCCTGAACTCTTACGGGACTCGGTAAGATTGTAATGAGTGTAATGGGCAGGGGCACTACGAATGTAGTGTGTGGACATTAGGCTGGGAATGTGGGTCTCACGGGGAGCGTGTAAGGGATAAATCCCTGCAGTCGCACTGTCGTCAGTGCCCTCGGTGGCTCAGATGGATAGAGCGTCTGCCATGTAGGCAGGAGATCTCAGGTTCGAGTCACAGTCGGGGGCACACATTTTCAGCTGTCCCCGTTGATGTATATCAACACCCGTCGACAGCTTAGGGTCTTGATTTAATTATCATTTCAGTCTGAATTATTGTTCTATAACGGCTAGCTACTAGAAGAGTGCAACTAATGTGTAACTTACACTTGAAGCCCAAAAAATGACTGTGAACTCTAAAATTAAGTGCCACAATGTTACTGTATTTTATATAGTGAAAAACCGATTTTGCACATCACCAGGACATTCCTCCAGGAGGCAGGAATCAACTGGTGGAATAGCCTGCGGAGTCTGCTGGCATGAAGCCGGCTGAGCGTGCTTGGAATTGGTTGAAACTTGCAGCGTGTCGTCGCAGGTAATCCTGTCATACATCGGATATCTCAGGACAGCCGCTGTCTAAGACTAGGACAGACGTGAACAACTAGATTTCGACTATCTTGTGGACAGGATGCTATAAAGTTACAATGCACAAGATGGAGCAATACAGTATTGAATGATACCGAGCAGAAAATGTTGATTTTACGGATGTGTGCTTTGGAACAACAGTCTTTATTTTGTCATTTTTTTAAATTTTATAAGTCTTGTTCTTTCATTCTGACAAGCGGCCTTGCCGCAGTGGATACACCGGTTCCCGTGAGATCACCGAAGTTAAGCGCTGTCGGGAGTGATCGGCACTTGGATGGGTTACCATCAAGGCCGCCATGCGCTGTTGCCATTTTTCGGGGTGCATTCAGCATCGTGATGCCAGTTGAGGAGATACTCGAGCGAATAGTAGCGACTTCGGTCAAGAATACCATCATAATGGCCAGGAAAGCTGTGTGCTGACCCCACGCCTCTCCTCTCCGCATCCTCCACTGAGGATGACACGGCGGTCAGATGGTCCCAGTAGGCCACTCGTAGCATGACGACGGAGTGCTTTTTTTTTTTTTTTGTCCTTTCATTCTATGCTCCCCTTCATTCTACGAGAGGCGTTCAATACGTAATACAATCACACCATTCTACTGGGAGGGCTAGTGAGCCTGCGTGGTACCATTCTACTGGTCTAAGGCAGAGCCAACATCTTCCTGCATCAATAACTTCCTACGGAGTGTATTTTTCGTTGGGACAAACAGATGGAAGACGGAAGGTGAGAGATCCGGACTGTTGGGGGGGAGGGTGAAGAAGAAGAGTCTAATGAAGTTTTGTGAGTCCCTCTCGGGCGCGCAGACTTGTGTGTGGCCTTGTGTTGTCATGTAGAAGGAGAAGATATTTTGTATTTCTGTGGCGACGAACACGCTGGAGTCTCAGTTTGCTGAGGGTAGCGCAATATATTTCAGAGTTGATCGTTACTCAGTGAGGGAGGACATTAAACAGATTAACTCCGCCAGGGTCCCAGAAGACCGATGCCATGACATTTCCTGCTGAGGGTGCGGCTTTGAACTTTTTCATCGGAGGAGCGGTGGTGTGGCGCCACTCCAAGGATAACCGTTTCATTTCCGGTTCAAAATGGTGAACCCATGCTTTTACCGTCTGTGACGATGAATTAGAAAAAAATTGTCACGATCAGCTGTAAGGTGTCAGGCAAATCCAACACCTTCCATGAAAACCCTGACATGATAGCAAATCCGGCAATATGTCACATAGCTCCGAATAAATCCTGACATTAAATTAACCAAAGTAATACAATCAACGAGTGAGCAAACGGAATACCACAGACTAACACAAGAACGTCTAAATGCATGTCATACCTTCTCACCGTGAAACAGACGCAGTTCCGAGGGGAGAAACGAGAACAGAAGCCGAGAGTAGAGCCGTGTAGGCTAGAAGGCCCTACGATAAGAGCGGGACAATGGGACACCCGCATCGCCGGCCGACCGCCAAGAGGTCCATCCCCCAGTCCATCTTTAAAGATAGAGCCCTCCAGAAGAACAGTATAGATCTTACGATAACACTAAAAGGGCCACACCAGCTGCAAGTTTTAACGTGAGACTATACGCGTCTCTGTTATGTAGCAAACATTAAAAACATTGCCCCACCACGAAAAGTATAACGTTTCTCATTGGATAGACAGAATTTTTGTGGGTGGAGCTTAAGGTTAACACTGAGAAGCTGATTAATCAGTTGAAAACACAGCCAGATACCTTATTCTTAAACCAACTTCGGTAAACAGTGGTAAGGATAAGTTCGAGAGAGTTGCTATCGAGACGGCGACGTGTGTGGAGCTGCGCTGCCAGCCGCCCCTGACGCTGCCTAACCACCGACGAGGTAATGAACACATGCGATGCCGCATAAGAGCGCATAAAGCTTCACTCAGAACTGCAGTAGTCTTATCTGTTACATCCCCTTTTTACGTAATACTAGTGTCGATCGTCAATTAAACTTCGTGATATCCACATTTGCTACTTGAAGTTAAAATCTTAAACGCGATGAGTTTTCTGTTAAATAATTATTGAGAAGCCACATCAGCCACTGTAATTTACGGCGAGTTAAATAAGTAACTAAAGATAATTGAGGGTCACTGTAGACCATTTTTGATAGTTTTCTCTTTTATGAAACTTATTTTAAACCTAGATTATAGATGTGATATGGCATAGGTCATCCTTCGTTCCAATAAAGAACTTGGAAACCCATTCAGGGAATATTCGTTCACATTTTTGTTGAACGCAATTGGCTTTTATCATCCTGTATTAAAATATTTCCCTTTAATCAATAGTACAATTTATAAACAATATTTTGTGAGTAGAATAAAAATTCCAATGGTAAACTTAACTGCTTTTTCGACGTTATTTTACCAGCTAACTAAATTAGGAAAGCCTTGAACCCCTTCCACTAAATTTAGTTAGTACTAAGATTCTTTTACAGGGAGTGCAGTAGAGCTGACGCTGAAATCATTAAGTATTTGATTATATCATCGCTAGTCTCACTGAACTCTTCTGAACTCTACCTGTCATGTGTGGTCTTGCGTCACCTTACCAGCAACAGGTCCCAGGTTCAAACTAGTCAATTCCCTAAAAAACACGCTCAGAGCGTCGTTGCGCGAAAGTGGTGGGGAGACACGACTTAGAACAAACAGAAACCACGCAGAATGTTAGACAGCCTCGTAACGTGCAACCAGTTGCGCACAAACAGTCATTCCTTGCTGTTTATGATCTTCTTGAGACGCCCTGCTAAACCCACAGGACAGGACAGGTAACTTAAATTGTGGAAAGGGGCCAAAATAAGAGGCTGTCAGTTACACTCGAACATACAACTTTGTTTATTTGACCAAACATTACAAGAGCCAAGAAAATTAAAAAAAAGAAAAAACACAGCTTAATTTATGGAACTTAATAACCGGCTGAATACGCCACACGATCTCATGCCTTAAGGGAAAGACCACTTTAATTTAAAATCGTCTGAAAGCCAATCACTTAAGACTCAATCCAAAATCAGAAATTTAAAAGGCAGAAGGCCTTATCTTAAAACAGTTCTTTAATTATGCTGAAGCCCAAACAATCTGACACCTTAAGAGCAAAACAACTTTAATTTAAAAATCGGCTGAAGGCCCATCACTTAAGAATCAACAAAAATAAATTTTTAAAAAAGGCCAAAGGCCTTACTTAAAACAGTTCTTTAAACTAGGCTGAAGGCCCAAACAATCTCACGCCTCAAGGGCAAAACAACTTTAATTTAAAAATTGGCTATTAGCCATACAAATACAAACAACAAGAACAAATAAGAAAAGGCGCTCACAAGTTTCCGAGGGTCGGCCTGGAATTCAAACACTAACGGTCGCTTAGGTGAGCGACATTCGAGGGTTGGATTCCCTCTCTTCTTCATCGAAGAGTTTCACTGCCTGGGCTACTCTCAGGGTGCAACTTCGACGTGGAAGATCCCCACCGTTTCCTTGCCGTGTCGTCTGCTCGCCGTCACTACTGCTCGCCGTCCGGTCCTCCTCGCCGCCGCCGCCGCCTGCCGGTGCTCGCCGCCGCCGCCTGGTCGCCGCCTGCCGGTCCTCGCCGCCGCCGCCGCCGCCTGCCAGTGCTCGCCGCCTGCCGGTGCTCGCCGCCGCCGCGCCGCCGCCGCCTGCCGGTGCTGGCCGCCGCCGCCGCCGTTTGGTCGCTGACTGCCGCCGCCGCCGCCTGGTCGCCGCCTGCCGGTCCTCGCCGCCGCCGTCGCCGCCTGCCGGTGCTCGCCGCCGCCGTCTGGTCGCCGCCTGCCGCCTGCCGGTGCTCGCCGCCGCCGCCGCCTGCCAGTGCTCGCCGCCTGCCGGTGCTCGCCGCCACCGCCGCCGTTTGGTCGCTGACTGCCGCCGCCGCCGCCTGGTCGCCGCCTGCCGGTCCTCGCCGCCGCCGTCGCCGCCTGCCGGTGCTCGCCGCCGCCGTCTGGTCGCCGCCTGCCGCCTGCCGGTGCTCGCCGCCGCCGCCGCCTGCCAGTGCTCGCCGCCTGCCGGTGCTCGCCGCCGCCTGCCGGTGCTCGCCGCCACCGCCGCCGTTTGGTCGCTGACTGCCGCCGCCGCCGCCTGGTCGCCGCCTGCCGGTCCTCGCCGCCGCCGTCGCCGCCTGCCGGTGCTCGCCGCCGCCGTCTGGTCGCCGCCTGCCGCCTGCCGGTGCTCGCCGCCGCCGCCGCCTGACAGTGCTCGCCGCCTGCCGGTGCTCGCCGCCGCCGCGCCGCCGCCGCCTGCCGGTGCTGGCCGCCGCCGCCGCCGCCGCCGCCGCCGCCGCCGCCTGCCGGTGCTCGCCGCCGCTGCCGCCGCCTGCCGGTGCCCGCCTCCGCCGCCGTCTAGTCGCCGCCGCCGCCCTTCTCGCGCGCCGCCACCATGTCCCAACTCACCACTACCACCACTATCATTTTCACCTCTCCCTCCGCTGCTCCAACCACCATCACATGGAGCTCATCCTCCACCCCACTTCCCGTCCTTCCTTCTCTCCCTGTCCACCCCACCCCTGCGCCACTTTCGGCTGTAACCACCCCCAACTCCTCCTCCCCTATCACTGTCGCCCCATCGACAGCTACTGACTTTCCGCCGCTCCCTGCACCGCCTCCGACAGGCTCCAAGCCAGCACGGATCTCTGCTCGTCGTTCCACAGTCTCTGTGACACCCACGCCCCCTCCGTCTGCGTCATCCGCTGCTCAGGGTGGTCCTGCCCCCCGCCATCTCCCCCTGCAACCCGTACCCCTGCCCCCTCTCCACCAGGTCGTGCCCACGAAACCTTCAAAGCGCCCGAATGTTGACCCTTCCCCCGAAGTCTCCTCCAAAAAAACCCCCAATCCCCGTGACCCACCCACCCCCACGGACGCGGCCCCGACCCCCGCCCCCACCACGCCTGCCACCCACACCTTTGTCCTCTCCAATCCTGACCCTCAATTCCTTGATGCCCGCTCCCTCACCCTCGCCATCCGGAAATACTACCCCAATGCTCCCATCTCCCAACTGATTCCTCACAAGGACTCGGTCCTCATAAAATCCCCCAATGCTTCCCTCCACACCGATCTCCTCTCCTGCATCCCCCGTATCCAATTTGGCCAACGTGCAACCCTCACCCCCTACCACACCCCGTCCTCTCCCCATCAGCCTCAACCTCCCCGACGTCCGCCAACCTTCACCGCTGTGATCACGAAGCTTAGCCCCGTGATCACAGAGGCTGAGGTGTTGACGGAACTCAACTCCCGGGCCGACATTGAAATCCGCTCGGCCCGTCGCATCTTCAATGATGCCGGGCCGACTTTTCTCATGCGGATATTCACCGAATCCTCCTCCTCCATTGACCACCTCCTCACCGAGGGAGCCCTCATCTACAATCAGCGCCATAAGGTGGACCCCTCCTGTTCCCCAGTCCAATCCTATCGCTGCCAACGCTGTCTCACCTACAACGACCACGTTACCTCTGCCTGCAAGAACCCCCCTACTTGTCCCCACTGCAAAGCTTCACACTTCCTCAAGCATTGCCCCAACCTCACCTCTCCCCCCTCCTGCAACACTTGCAACGAACCACATCCTACCTACTCCTCGAAGTGTAAAGCGAAACCTCCACCAGTAACCCCTGAGCTCACCTTCCCTGTCCGTCCTGTTGATGACCCCATCCACCCCAACAACTCGCTCCGCCCTCCCCCTACTGCTGAGGACATCATCCATTTCACCACCATTGTGCTCCAAAACATCCACCCCTTCTAGCGCTCACACACTCTTTCCCAAATCGCCCTCGCTGCCCGTTCCATCTTCCATCTTACCACCTATGCCACATAGTCCCACAACCAGGCCCACTTCACGTTCACCCCCCTCACCACCCTCGTCTAACTCTCCACTCCCATGGTACAACAACCGTACCGTATCCTGTACCACAACATTCGCTCCCTGCCCACCCACAAATTCCTCTTCCTCCACACCCTACGTCAGCACCATGTGGATGCCTTCGTCCTAAATGAAACCTTCCTTCAAGCCCGTATCTCCGTCACCACGGCTCCTTCCACTCTACACCGCACCGATAACCCGTACCCTCTCGCACGTGGCGGAGTTGCTATAGGCCACCTCAAGCACCTCCCTGACCGGCCCCAACCTCTCCTTAACAATCCTGCCGAGCATCTCACCCTCAGCCTCTTCTTCCCCACCCTTACCATTTATGTCCGCCCTCGCACCCCCATCCCGTACGATTTCCTGGCCCACATTGACCGCACCTTCTCCACCTATGTGATTGCCGCCGACCTCAATATCCACAGCCGTGATCCTGCCGACCTTCAGCGGTGGCATCAGTTTCTCACCACTCTCCAGGGAGACCTGGTTCCCCTGCCTCAGCACACCCGGCCCGAATCCAACACCACTCCTGATGTGGTCCTTGCCTCTCCCAACCTCCTTGGGCGCATCCCCGCGGATGTCCTTGACCTCATTGGCAGTGACCATGCTCCTGTTCTCCTCACTATCTCTAACGGTCGCCATCCCCGCCACGCTCCTCGCCCTGCCGTCCCTCCTAAACTTGTCCATGATTACTCCCGTGCCAACTGGGATGCCTACCGGGATTCCATTCACACCCAAGTTGACGGCCACGACCTTACCCTCCAGTCTCCTGATGACATCTCTCGCACTGCTGCCTTCCTGCACCAGACCTTGTCTGACGCCGTCGCCACCCATATCCCCACCAAAGCCATCCACCCTCACCGCCCTGCCCTGCCTCCGCAGGCCGTCCTTCTCCTTCGAGAGTCCCGCCGCCTCTACCGCTCTTTCCTCCACACTCGTGATCGGGATACACTTACTCGCCACCGGCAATTACAGCGACACATCCGCAACCTGCTTGTTGCGAAGAAACGCCGTGCCTGGCGCCAGACATGTACACAACTCAACACCACGCTCCCCATAAACTCTTCCAAGTATTGGTCTGCTTTCCACCGCCTTACTGGGAACCGCCCCACCCCTCAGTACCCTCTCCTCCTTAATGACCGTCCCTTTCCTGACAACCTCAGTAAGGCCAACCACTTTGCCTCCCACCTCTCTGATGTTTTTTCCATCCCAGATGATCCCCACTTTGATTATTCCCTCTTCCCTGATGTCATGGACCGTACGAATACCTCTGTTCCTCCCCTTGCTCCTAGCTTCCAGTACTTGAGCCACACCCCACCATCTGCACTTAACACTCCCATCACTACACAGGACATCAGCCTCACACTCCACACTAAACGCAACACTGCTCCCGGCCACGACTGCGTTACCTACCGCCACCTCAAACACTGCCCTCCCTCCTTCCTTTCCCTCCTTGCCACCCTCTACAATGTCATCCTTGCCACTGGCTTCTATCCCGACCTGTGGAAAACCTCCCGTATCCTGATGTTCTCCAAACCCAATAAGCCTCCATCTGATGCCTCTTCTTATCGTCCTATCTGTCTCACATCAGTGTTCAGCAAGCTCTTGGAATCCATCCTTTCCCGGCGCATTGATCTCCACCTTCACCAAAACCACCTCCTCCCAAGCACCCAATGTGGCTTTCGACCTTCCTTCTCTGCTGATGACCAACTCCTCCGCCTCACTCATCTCCTCTCCCTCCAGCTTAACTCCCATCGCTCCGCCATTTTTGTCTCACTTGACCTCGAAAAGGCCTACGACCGTGTCTGGCATCCCGGTCTCCTGTTTAAACTCCAAACCTACGCCCTTCCTATCAACTACATCCGTCTGGTGGCCTCCTTCCTCTCCCACCGCCCCTCCTATGTTACCATCCATAATGCCAATTCCCACACCTTCTACCCCTCTGCCGGTGTGCCCCAGGGCTCTGTCCTTTCCCCTCTCCTCTACCTCCTGTACACGGCGGATATGACCCAACCCCCCCCCTCCAGTACACCTCTTGCAATATGCTGATGACACCGCATTCCTCGCCCTCGCTCCTACCCTCCAACGGCCCCAACGCCTTCTCCAGAATCACCTTGACCTTTTTGCTGCATGGTGTAACCAGTGGCTCCTGAAACTCAATCCTTCCAAGACCCAGGCAATCATCGTAGGTCGTACCACTCGCTCCTTCCGGCTCCTGGATTTCTCCCTTACTGTCTGCGCACGTCCTGTCCGCCTCACCCCCACCCTCACCTACCTTGGCCTCACCATTGACCGTCACCTCACCTGGATACCTCATCTCTGCTCCATCCAATCCAAAGCCCACAACCGCCTCCGACTCCTCAAACTCCTCTCTGGCCGGACGTGGGGGTTGCACCCACCCCGTTTAGCTGGCAGTATTGGCGCTCGCTGTATTGTAGTAGTTCGAGTAACGAAGATTTTTGCGAGGTAAGTGATTCATGAAAGGTATAGGTTATTGTTAGTCAGGGCCATTCTTTTGTAGGGATTATTGAATGTCAGATTGCGTTGCGCTAAAAATAAAATAAAAAAAAATATTGTGTGTCAGTTTAGTGATGATCAGAATAAGTAAAGAGAGAAATGTCTGAGTACGTTCAGTTTTGCTCAGCTGTTTGAAAATCAAATAACGTAAGAGGTTTATCAGCATAGTTATTTATAATTTTTCTAAGGTGACGTTACACATATAAATTAATAACTTTTGTAAGAAATCTCACTGCCAGCTTAGCTTACAGAGGTTGGCGGCATTGCTTTTTCACCTCAGATGGGGTCATTGACAAGCAAATTTTTGAATTTGTTAGACTTTTACTTTCACATCAACAGGACGGTTGGGAGGTAATAGGTTGCAATTATCACATACGTCTGTGTAAATTTTAAACGTCATTAAAGATTACAGCGAAACAATCCTCTCATCAGTGAAGAGCACTGGAGCAAGTTTCTTGGCGCACTGATAGTTGATAGAGTACTAAAGGAATTTAAGGATAAGAATGATGGATCCTGCTCACTCTTACAGAAATTTAAAGAATAACTTCAATGGAGATAAGTTCTTATACCTGTTTACTTCCATGTCATGCTTAGAGTTTCTTTCAGTAGCTCATATGCAGTACCGTTTTGTATACATACACTCAGGGAAAATGCAGTTGAAGACTTGAAGTTAGATGAAATACGGATGTCGACTTCGCGCCAACAGAATGACAATCGATTATTTTTAATCGAGAATGATGACGCCATCCAGAGATACTCACACGGTCGACATCACGTGACTTAGGGTATCTTGGTGCCGTCTATACACTCTATAACCTCGGAAGTTGGAGACGAAACGTCAGAGAGCAGTTTTATACGTCGACAATGGTTTCTCAGGCCGGAAGTTTTAACTGAAGAAGACGCCGGCCGTGAAAGCCTACATTGTATGATTTGTAAATATGTTACTATGTTGACTCGACGTGATTTCAGCCTATGATGACCATTTTCAGACCCGACTACATTATTACGTTATTCGGTCACACTGAGCTAATATATTTAAATATAGTGCGTATGTTGGTTACATGTGATAGATTGTTTTTGCTCATATATGACGATGGCCATGACAGACCAAAATAAATTACGTGATGCAAAGTATTGTGGTCTGTAACTGGAAATGGTTGTTGTGCAATAATATTTCTATTGCAAGACGCGGAATCGAGCTACCCAACCTTTCGGTCCTTTCCAATAATCTGCCCCAGTTACACCGATCGAGAAAGAGATTTCTCCCGCTGAACTCAGATGCAGAGATATACCGTTGCGCAACGGATTGAATAATGAGAAAGATCATTGTAAATGAGTCGTGGACGTCAATTATTACAAAATCACTAAGAGTTATCAGTTGGCGATCGGGGGGAGGGGTGGTGGTAGTCAACCATCTACTGAACTAAAACTTATTACCATCAGCTACTAAAACCATCATTCACTGTAGGAGCTACTTATAAAATTACCAAGAAATTCAAAAGGAACGGCATCAAAATAAGCTATTACACATCAAATAAAATAAAACATACCCTGTCTCACAGTTGCAGCAAACCTTACAAACATAAACAATGAAGTCTTTACAAGGTCACATTACCAAACTGTCCCACAACTTACATTTGTGGGAGAGGGTGATCATTTGCCGTACGATATACTGAACACATGTCAGCTCTTCGGTTAAATGTACATCATAAATCTGCACTCACAACTCACCTTTATGACGCCAATCACACCATTCCATTCAATAACAAAGATCTCACAATCTGTCATAGACAACTCAGTGTACAAGACGAATTTGAAATACACAGACAGAAGATTTTCCAACCCACTGCTGAATGAACAGACAGATAGTGAACACAACAGATTTCTTTCTGTATTTAGTAAAGGCTGTCTTTTAATACAACAGTCTCGAAAGAAATAATGAACTCAATTTCCTTATCCAGTATCGCGTCACATCACTGCAACACAGGTTAAATATGTGCAGATCGAGTCATGTACCACCGTCATAAACACGATGCAGTTTCAAAATGGAAATGCAAATGTGGAAGTTTTTCACTATTGCAGAAGAAGAATGTCATGCGGTCAGATGCAGGTAATGTGTCACTTGATTTTATTTCTCTCGTTAATACTCCCTCACGTATGGTTAATCTCTTTAAACCTGACAACTGCGTCGTTCTGTTACTCTTCGATAAAAAAGTGAAGCAGATATAACGCTCATTATATCCATACAGTCCTTAAAAACGGAGATGTAGCTTCGAAACGCGTGGAAAAATAGCTAGTGAATAATTGTGGCTGTACCATGCTACCTACATGAACTCATCTTCACGTTAAGCACACAATCAGGTAATACTTGAAGTATATTTGTCTTCGTCCGTGGTCAGTATGAAAATATTGCAGGTAACTAATATACATGATCACTTGTGCGAAATGGAAATCTGGCAGAAGAGAAAAACGGAACGACAAATTGCTGGGAAGGGAACAAGGGGAAAGGGAGACTGCATCAAGCCTGAGTACTTGCAACATTCCTCTGTTTGAATTTTTTTGGGGATTACCACTTTGGAGGAATCACAACATGGAAATTTAGTAATCTAATGTCTCGTCATAGTTCTTTGAAGTTGGACTTCAGACAGATATTCAGCGTGGAACAGAGGTGGCTTTCGATAAGGGAGCCTGTGTCTTCCAAGAAATGATCGAAGGGTTAAAAAATGAAGATATGCTTTTGATTTAGTTCCCTTTACGGTTAATATACTTTACCCAACTTTTTCCAATGAGCGTATGTTGGCAACTTAGACGTTTTTGCCTTAACGAATGTTCGCGTGCACCTCAACTGCCATTTGTTTACGCACTACTTCACCAATGTTTCTGAAGGAAATTTCCGGCATTTGACTGCTAACTTCTCATTTATTTTACACAAGCGCGGTTTCGGCTTCGTAGCCATTCTCAAATGCTTGTTGAAATGTTAAAATATGTCTGGCCTGCCTCTGACATCTCACCGTCAGACATATTTTTAACATTTCAACATTCATTTGAGAATGGCTACAAAGCCGAAATCATTATTGTGTAAAATAAATGAACAATTAACAGTCAAATTGCGGAAATTGCTTTCAAAAAATTCTATGTGACTGTGGTCGCCCACGAAGGAAATATCAGCAACTTCACTAATTATTAGACAGAGTCGGTTCGTGCTGAGGTTTAGCTTTTCTCACTATCGAATACCGTCTTCTTTATCTTCGTCGTGCTTACGTGTGTTACTGTGAAAGAGTGTCAGTGAACTTTTCCGGCGGCCTTACGGGTATCGTATTTTAGAACGAGAAAGGGTAAGCTATTCTCCCTTGTTAGTACATTCTTGGTTTTGTGAAAATGAAGGAGCTTTTGGTCTAGTCCATATAAATGACTAGTGTACCCTTCACATCATTTTTATAAACCACAGATTTTTTCTATTTACTATCGTAAAAACAACCAAATAACCAAGCGATGTGCTACATGAAGGCTGCTACAAGGTCCAACGTCCGATAATGCAGGATTTTATTTACGCAGTTCATGGACGAGCGCTAGACGAAACGAAGATAAGTGCTGCTGCAATGTTTTATTAACCAACACAGCTCAGTATTTTTGTGTTGTTCCCAGTATATCATGCACATGATGTAGAATCATACGAAAAATTCGTCTCTGTGACAAGAAACACACAGATGATGTAATTACCAATAAACGCCTTTGTTATAGATGTCTATAATTCTAGAGAAGCAGTTTGGTTACCACCGATTTTATTCACAGAAAAAAAGAAATAAGAAACACGGACGCAACACTTTAAATGTCGAATAAAAAAAAAGAAAAGAAAAGTTTCAGCAGTGTCGGGAAATACCTGAATGACTGAAAATATTAGGTAAAAAGAACCCAGTACGATGGCAACTCTTACTTCTTTTGGCAAACATAAATAAATGATTTCTTCCCATACTGCATAGTCATAGTAATGTCCATAGTACCCCTCGAAGTCATTAATAAAACGCAATATTTCGAGAAACTGTCAATATGCAGTATATTTAAAACCATACAGAGAAGCAGTTTATTGATTTGGCACTGGACTCGAAGTCGAGAGAAGCGAGGGTCAGATCCCAGTGTGGTCATTCAAATCTAGGTTTTCTCTGATTTCTCTAAATCACTTCAGGCAACTGATGAGATGATTCATATGAGAAGGTTACAACTGTGTTCTCTTCATCCTTCTGTCACCCAACTTTCTGCTCCATCTTAGTGACCACGCAATGTCATACATTACACTTCCTTCATTTCTTTGTTTGGATTCTTAGTATAATTCCTGGTAGTTACCTGCTGCAAGCATTTCTTCAGATACTTTAGTAGTTATATTCAATATCTTGTTTTCGATTGTCGACACAATGTGTTGTTGTAGGGGGTAAGGAGTGGGAAGGATGAGGTTTGATTTAAATCTCACTTTAAAGAAGAAGAGAATTGAAATGGAAAGTGTTGGCTACAGTTAGGATGGGAAAAGCCGACCGGTTAAAACCGATACTGGTAGTTTAGTCCTAAATAGCCGGTATTCTTTAAAAGAGTAATTAAAAACTGACACCATCCAAAAGTGACGATGCAGGGAAGTCATCGGCTTTTGATCTTATGATCTCGCTGTCAACTTGCCCATCTCCTTCACCTTCCCAATCTTTGCTGGAGACAATGAGACCGATTTCTACCGCAGCCTCAACCCCAAATCGATCATGACCTCCTACTCCTTCATCTCTAGTAGACATTTTCAGTACTTTTTCGAAATCTATGTTTATTACTGGAATAACAGCAATAAATTACCGAAGATAGGTTGTTTGAGAAACTAGGTTATTTTGAGCTGTTTCAACAATCAGGTTAAACTGGCGACGAAAAGAACTGGTGCATCCGAACACTGGTTGTATCAACGATGACCGCCATCCGTATGCGATAGCCATCCTACTCAGAAACGAATGCTACGTTAAACTAATTTAGAGAAATAAGTTAAATTTCCTTAGCTCAAAGAGCGTTCCAGTAGATTTTACGGCACATGTTCTCGCGCTAAATTAATACTGAAACTTAATTTTTATGTAGAATTTTTACATAATTTGTTTTGAGAAGATGATTTTATGGCGCTGTATGTGATTTACCCATCTATGTAAAAGTAAGTTTTGTAGATTCCGTACCCTGGCCAAATCGGAAATGAACAATATACTGACAAGCGCTGTGTAGTTAAAGTGCTGAGGAATTTCCATCTCAGATGTCTGGCGATGAATAAAAGGTAGTTGTATTCTTCTGGAACTGGTTTAGCGCAGAACTTGAATGGCAGTAGACGCGCTTTAAGCACAGTGTTAATAAAGTGTTGTTTACCACCAACTGAATGAGAGTCAACTGTAATAAGAAATACTTCTCCGCGCCTTTTATACCTGCCCCTGCTACCAGTGTTGCAAGAATCGGGAACATGTCCAAGCCGGTCAGGCTCGTCTGAACCTGCGCGCGGCCTTGAAACGGTTGCGCAATCGCGAAAACGCGTACTCGGCCCACAAGGAAGCTGATGACTGGTCGAGTCTTTGCGTAGCTGGTCCAACCTGACACAACATAAGAAGCCGGACTAGGTAATACACATGGTTGACGATATGTGGAAGTTTGCTGGCGCCGTGAGTCGTGCTCGGATAGCCTAACGGTAAGGCGAGCGCTCGAGATAAGCCGGAACTCCGGGTTCGAGTACCAGTTTGCCAGAAATGTTCATTATCGTCATTCCATTATACAGATGATGGTTGTCCATATTGGCAACTGCGAATACATTTCATAGGGCTAGACAATGCCCTCATCATTGTATAGCAACTATTATGATAGGATATTTGTATGGCTGCTCAGTGTAAGAAGGCTTCATGTAGTGTTCGCGGAGGTTGACATCACATTGTTCGAGACCGGCAGCGAACAGTTTAATAAGATATCGGATCAATAGTAATAATGTAGCAACAACATGTTCCAAGCCATTGGAAAAGAGCGCAGATTATCTGCGTTTTCTAGAAGTTATTAGACAACGCTAGTGATCTCTTGCTTCGGCGATTTGATGTGGCAATCGACTTCCCCCAGTTTAACAGCTTCGGCTTACTTCCTCTGGGTTTATGTGAGGGAAATGGTCTTTGCGAATCGTTTTCAGACAGCTGAGTAAGTTTAAGATTGCTATTCGTCGTCAAATAAGCGCCATACAGCGGAATATATGAATTCGTGTTATGGAAGCCAACCAACGAAACCATCAGCAGTGCATCCAGGCAAATGTGGGACGTTTGGAGGAAGTCATTTTCAAAGTGTCATGAGGTCTGCCGATATATATATGCTGAAGTAGTATGTCGTTGTATGAAGGCTGCTTTCTTCAACCTCCGATCGGTCGCAAAATGGAAACCACAAGGAAAATCAGTTGAAGCTTTGTGTAGATGTGTTGCACAGGGCCTCTAGTATGCCCATCTATCGCATCACGTCTTACTTTTCAGTTGTGAGCGCACAGTGAGCACATAAATATGCCTAGGGTGTCAAGTGCCTGATTTCATGCAGCCCACACAATGTAACTGTCATGCATTCCCTTACTCATTACAATTCTCTGCCACACACTGCAGGAGCAACGAAGATGCTCCTGCAGCGTTTTCAATGGGATATGTTTGTTCATCCACCAGTAAACCCGGACTTGGCGCTGGTTTTCTTTCCTTGCCCCAAGAATCGCTAGATATGAGGTCAGCATTTTGGCAAAGATAATGACTTGTAGACCAGCGTCGAAATTGGCGGAAATCACAGGCAGTTGCCTTCTATGACGAGGGTACTGGGAAGTTGGTACCATGCTACGACAAATGTCTGAATTGGAGAGGTGACTAAGTAGACAAGTAACTGTTGCAAATAAAACAGTTTCGATTTTCATGGTGGATTCCATTTTGCCTTAGTATTTCCTAACTGTACTGAACACATAATTTTTGTGTCATCATTTGAGGCTGGTAGATGCAACACGTTTGTAGATGCATGCACATCCTTTTTGGTGTTGCAGTTTTCATAAATGTTAACAAGCTCATGAAAATTCTGGAATACAGAAATACAAGTTGCTGAGGAATGAAATAAATAGGTGGTGCAGGGAAGATATGACGAAATGCCTGCATGAAAAATGTGAAGAAATCGAAAACGAAATGATTGTCAGAAGGACTGACTCAGCATCTAGGAAGGTCAAAACAACATTCGGTGAATTAAAGCAACGGGAATTCCACTGTTAAATGCAGAGAAGGAAGCTGATAGGTGGAAAGAGTACATTGAAGGGCTCTATGAGGGGGAATATTTATCTGATGGGATGGAAGAAGAACAGGAGTCGATTTAGATGAGGTAGAGATACAGTGTTAGAATCAGAATTTAAGTGGGCTTTGGAGGACTTAAGATTAAGTAAGGCAGGGGGGATGGATAACTGTCCAACATAATTTCTAAAATTATTGGGGAACTAGCGACAAAACGACTATTCACGTTGGTATGAAGATTGTATGAATCTGGCGACATACCATCTGACTTTCGGAAAAATGTCATCCACACAATTCCGAAGGCTGCAAGAGCTGACAAGTGCGAGAATTATCGCACCATCAGCCTAACAGGTTATGCATCCAAGTTGTTGACATATATAATATACAGAAAAATGGGAAAGAAAATTGATGATGTGTTAGATGACGATAAATTTGGCTTTAGCAAAGGTAAAGGCACCATAGAAGGAATTCTGATGTTGCGGTTGATAATAGAAGCAAGACTAAAGAAAAATCAAGGCACTATCATAGGATCTGTCGGTTTGGAAAAAGCGTTCGACAATGTAAAATGGTGCAAGACATAAGAAACTCTGAGAAAAATAAGGGCAAGCTATTGGAGAGACGGGTAATATTTAATATGCACAAGAGGCAAGAGGAAATAATAAAAGTGGACGACCAAGAACGAAATGCTCGGATTAAAAAGGGTGTAAGAGAGAGATGCAGTCTTTCGCCTCTACTATTCAATCTGTATATAAAGAAGCAATGATGGAAATAAAACAAAGGTTGAAGAGTGAAATTAAGAGTCAGGGAGAAAGGATATCAATGATACGATTCGCTGATGACACTGCTAGCCATAGTGAAAGTGAAGAAGAACTACATGATCTGCTGAATGGAATGAATAGCCTAATGAGTACAGAATACGGATTGAGAGTAAATCGAAGAAAAAGGAAAGTAATGAGAAACGGCAGAAATGAGAACAGCGAGAAATTTAACATCAGGATTGATGGCCACCAAGTAGATGAAGTTGAGGAATTCTGCTGCCTAGACAGCAAAATAACCAATGACGACCGGAGCAAGGAGGACATAAAAAGCAGAATAGAACAAGCAATGAGGGCTTTCCTGGCCAAGAAAAGTCTACTGCGCTACTGGCCATTAAAATTTCTACACCACGAAGATGATCTGCTACAGACGCTAAATTTAACCGACAGGAAGAAGGTGCTGTGATATGCAAATGATTAGCTTTTCAGAGCATTCACACAAGGTTGCCGCCGGTGGCGACACCTACAACGTGCTGACGTGAGGAAAGTTTCCAACCGATTTCTCATACACAAACAGTAGTTGACCGGCGTTGCCTGGTGAAACGTTGTTGTGATGCCTCGTGTAAGGAGGAGAAATGCGTGACCTTCACGTTTCCGACTATGATAAAGGTCGGATTGTGGCCTATCGAGATTGCGGTTTATCGTAAGGCGACATTGCTGCTGGCGTTGGTCGAGATCCACTGACTGTTAGCAGAATATGGAATCGGTGGGTTCAGGAGGGTAATACGGAACGCTGTGCTGGATCCCAACGACCTCGTATCACTAGCAGTCGAGATGACAGGTATCTTACCCGCATGGCTGTAACGGATCGTGCAGCCACGTCTCGATCCCTGAGTCAACAGATGGGGACGTTTGCAAGACAACAACCATCTGTACGAACATTTCGACGACGTTTGCAGCAGCATGGACTATCAGCTCAGAGACCATGGTTGCGGTTACCCTTGACACTGCATCACAGACAGGGACGCCTACGATGGTGTACTCAACGACGAACCTGGGTGCGCGAATGCCAAAACTTCATTTTTTCGGATGAATCCAGGTTCTGTTTACAGTATCATGATGGTCGCATCCGTGTTTGGCGACATTGCGGTGAACGCACATTGGAAGCATGTATTCGTCATCGCCATACTGGCGTATCACCCGGCGTGGTGGTATGGGCGCCATTGGTTACACGTCTCGGTCACCTCTTGTTCGCATTGACGGCACTCTGAACAGTGGACGTTACATTTCAGATGTGTTACGACCCGTGGTTCTACCCTTTATTCGATCCCTGCGAAACCCTACATTTCGACAGGATAATGCACAACCGCATGTTGCAGGTCCTGTACGGGCCTTTCTGGATACAGAAAATGTTCGACTGCCACCCTGGTCAGCATATTCTCCAGATCTCTCACCAACTGAAAACGTCTGGTCAATGGTGGCCGAGCAACTAGCTCGTCACAATACGCTAGTCACTACTCTTGAAGAACTGTGGTATCGCGTTGAAGCTGCATGGGCAGCTGTACCTGTACACGCTATCCATATCCAAGTCCTGTTTGACTCAATGCCCAAGCGTATCAAGGCCGTTATTACGGTCAGCGTTGGTTGTTCTGGATACTGATTTCTCAGGATCTATGCACCCAAATTGCGTGAAAATGTAATCTCATGTCAGTACTAGTATGATATATTTGTCCAATGAATACCCGTTTATAATCTGCATTTCTCCTTGGTGTAGCAATTTTAACGGCCAGTAGTGTAATATCGGACATCGACGCTATCCTGTGGATGAAATTTCTGAGAATGTACGTTTGGAGCACAGAATTGTATGTTAGTGGGCGATTGTGGCCGAGCGGTTCTAGGCGCTTCAGTCTGGAGCCGCGGTGCTGCTACGGTCGTAGGTTCGGATACTGCCTCGGGTATGGATGTGTGTGATAGCCTTAGGTTAGTTAGGTTTAAGTAGTTCTAAGTTTAGAGGACTGATGACCTGAGATGTTAAATCCCATAGTGCTTAGAGCCTGCTGAACCTTTTTTTGTATGGTAGTGAAACATTTGTGGGAAAACCGAAGCATTTGAGATGTGGTGCTACAGAAAAAAAAAGAGTTCGAAATTCGCATTCTTCATGGAGTCGAGACACTGTGAAGCAAGCTGTGAAATACTGGACCTGCAAGCGGAACCAGCGCCTTCTGTTTTCATTTCCACAGGTCGTAGCGCGATCTCTGTGGCCGCATTCTTTTTTCTTGGGCGGGTGAGCCCTGAGGCAGGTCGTCGAGGCGTCGCTCCCTTCCAGCGTGAGCCGTGACGCGGCCCGGTGCGGTCCCCCTTGACCTGCTCCAGCCGGCGTCTATATGTAGGGCCGGTGTTTGGGCAGCAGAGGACGCAGACGGGAAGACATGGAACTCGCCGCCGCCGCCTTGTCCGTGCTGCTGCTGGCCACGCTCGTAGCAGCGGCTCCGCCTGAGAAGTATGACGCGCGCTACGATCACATGGACGTCGACGCCGTCCTTAGGAACCAGCGCATCCTCGCCTCGTACATCAAGTGCATGCTGGAGACCGGCCCGTGCACTCCCGAGGGTAGAGACCTCCGAAGTGAGTACTGTCCACCTCCCAGTGACGTGTAGGGTGTGCCATAAAGAATGCAATTTTTAATTTAATAATAAAACACATAATTTATTTGAAAATTAGCAAGAAACACAAAGACTGCGATTAAATGCGAAACACGGACTCATCTGCACACATCCACCCTGTGGACAAAATGTTCGACGACTGTAGGGCAAAGTTTGGTTTGAATTTGACCCATGACACGTCTAATTTCTGCCTTGAGTCGAGTGATGGTTCGTGGATTGTTCACATAAACACAAGATTTGACATACCCCCCCACAAAAAAATCGCATAGAGTCAAATCACACGATCTACTTGGCCAGTTCTAATCGCCATTACGGCTTCAGCTCCTGTGTTAGTTGAATCGTGGACCGTAAAGGGGTGCAAATGCAGATTCCTTTTTTTTTAAATTCGGTGTAAAACTGCTTCTCGGAATGGATGACTGTTGAGAACGGCGGCGAATTGACTTCGCTGGAGTCGTAGCTACTGCACGCTCTCACTGACGAGAGCGACATTTTTTCTACCGATCGACGAGGACAAGGACGTCCAGGGTTCACTCTCAATAATGTATTTTCAAAAAATGGTTCAAATCGCTCTGAGCACTTTGGGACTTAACTTCTGAGGTCATCAGTCCCCTAGGTTTAGAACTACTTAAAGCTAACCTAAGTACACCACACACATCCATGCACGAGGGTATTCTCAAACTTCCTTACCAGTTTTTGCACTGCCGACGAATTTACCCTACCAAAAATTACACGAAGTCTTCGAACGTTCTCTGCATCGTATTCACCGTACTTGAAATGCACTTTCGAAATCTGGGTGCGTTGATCCATCATGTATCGCTCCATTATAGCTGACAACAATAAGCACAAATGCCAGCTGACAATGACAATCAGTAAACGCAGTGTCAACAGATGACAGTCGCATAAATTTCAGGTCCGTCACTCTAAGAAACTGAAAGAGGAGCTCAATTTAAAAATTGCTTTCTTTACGGGATGCCCTTTACAAAATATTCCAAAAAGCTTCCTCCCATTTCACAACACTACGTAGCCCCCACCACACGCACGACAAACATCCATGCGATAGTCTGCTGCAGTGATGCAGATGTCACAGTTCACCTAGAGTTATTGGAACTGGACGCACGGTCTTTCGTTTTTGTTTTCTTCTTTTGTTTCTTTTTTTAAAAAAAAATTGTTTAAATTACATATAAAAATACTTCATGAAGAAGCAATGACGTACAATGTGAATACAACAGAAATGAGATTTACCCAACGAATACTCTATAGATACATAGTACAGGGTTACTAGATAGAACAGGGTTGCCACACGTTCAGGAAATCATGGAATATCGAGGAATTTCAAACGTATCAGAGCAATTGGGAAAATGTTGAAAAAAAAAACAGTGGAAAATCTCGTTTTTGGCTCGACGGGTGAAATAGTTTGTTTACACTGGACGCACTTGAGTAACTACTGGGTGCGAGTGGAAGTGACGAAGATATCGCCTGTCTCACAATGGAATTTTTACTGGTTTTCATTGATGATGCTAATTGCCTATTTTACTTTTTATTGTTTGACGAAACACTGAGTACTATTTCTTATTTCTGAAACTTTAATGTTATGTTTTGCAACATATCTCGCCTGGAAAGTTCGTAAGGACCCCCTTACGGGAGTCGGACGTCCATGAAATTGGCAGAAAACGTCAATTTTCAGTTCAATCTTTATTTGTAAGTAGAGCTCATGGATAATAAGTTCCCAAAATTTTCAGTTCAATCTTTATTTGTAAGTAGAGCTCATGGATAATAAGTTCCCAAAATTTCAATGATGAATTTGCATCCGAAGCGCTTGAAAAATAATTAAATATATGTCGCGACCTTCCTGCCACACCCACTTTTTTAAGAAATACTAGCTCGGTGAACAACGATTCCGTGGATTATTTTCTAACAAACTTGCACGGGATACATCTAGAAGACTGTGATATATACTTTCAAGTTTTATAGATAATTTGTGACTCTTTGTGCCGTATCTTAGGAACAATAACAAACCACTGCTTTGTTTGTGAAGAAGCAATTCTTGTTTTGCCACATTTTCATCTACTACAATCAGAATTGTATCTTACAACGCGGTTCTTGTATTTAATGATAGAAACATAGGGAGGGTGAAGGCATTAGAGAGACAGGGCTTCAATATAGGGAATTTCGCTCAAGATATTTTGTGCCCCTCCCTGCAACTGAAACGTCAGTTGAAGACCTGGTAAAGGAAGGGAGGCAGAAAACAAGAAACACGACGATAAGCTAAGAAGGATAAAAGAACCCTGAGTAAAAATCTGGGGCCTTCTGAACAGGTGACATAAGGAAAAAAGTTACACTGAACTCTGAATTGAATTATTTGAAACTTGTGTTTTTTTTAAATTTATTTACTTTCTTTCTCAGAGTCTATGAAGACTAGAGTTATGAAATTTTGTACACTAATTTTTATAAACCTAATAAGAATAAATGTTAAAACGCTGAGTGTAAGCTGAGATATGGTGCAAAGTACTTGGAGTTTTGCATGAACACCATGTTATACTTACAGTACTATAAGTAAAAAATATTAAAAACTTCATTAGAAAAGCTTACTACGTGCAAAGATATAAATAGAGAAAATTTTGTAGAAATCTAATGAATAGGGTCTGAGAAAAAGGTACATATCCTATTTTTTGAAAATAAAATTTTTAAATTCCATAGAAAAATAAATTTATATAAGCTAAGGAACATAACAGTAAATGTGTTACTTTCATGTAAAGCAGGATACCAAATATCATTGCCATATCTTCAAAATTGTGGATTTGGTGCATCTTTTAAGTAGTGTGTGTTTTTCACGGACGATCTCCCCCCCCCCCCTTTCCCTCCCAGCTATAAATGGCTTTTATTCACATATCTTACATGTTTACCTGCCGCTCGGATCATAAATCCTGTACAAGAGACAATAACTAGCTGTTCATTTAAAATTAGTGTTAAAAACATGTTCAGAAGTACAGAGGTGCTTACATTTTTTGGTCAACTTGCCTGTTAACTTACATTTCAGATCTCAAAATTTGTCAGGTAAAAAATACTAAAACGGTGTCTGTAAAATCAGGAAATGGTCAGGGAAATTCACTCTGGGAAATTTGTGACAACCTTGCAGTATCTCGTCAATGTAAAGCAGAAAAGTGAACTGTTTGGAATGCGCAACTAATAATACAAAGAGAGCAGTTCCGGCAAATGGTGCTCACACGTATCGCGATTCTAATATACAACGATTATATATATCTTTGTTTGAAAAATAATTTAGTTATGCTAATCCACGAACATGGAAGTATAAAGTACATTCCACGTCTTTGCTAGTTCTAGTCTTGTATTTAAAGTGTAGAAGACATTGCATGAGGCTGACATTTTCTGTACTGTTTTTGTGTGCTATTCCATAACAGCCGGGGCTGAAGTAGAATGATGCCTGCTATTATACTGAATACTCAAAAATTTACAAAAGTACAAGAAGTACAAGCAGACATATTTGGCACTTTTTTGCAAAAAAAAATAATTTGTAAAACCGTACATGATAAATATATATAGAGAATGTAAAAAGTGGGACAATTAGCTATACACAAGGCCCCAATTAAGATCAAAAAGTTACAAGTATACATATTCACAATGCTTTTTGCAACTTTTTTAGTACAAGCATGAAGCTATACGTGGAATCGGTATCAGCCACTGTTGTGAAAGGAGAAGGAAATATGGGCATTTCGATTCTGGTCAGTAGGTGAGCGAAACAGATGTACCATCGACTACCAAATTTTCGAGTGCTCTGATTCTGACAACCATAAACATACAACCGGAGCGAAGACCAAAAGCGTAAACACGTTTCTCACTTAAATCTGTATTTCACAGTATAAAAACAGAGCAGTGTATGGACATCTGATTCCATTTCACATATAACGACAAAAAATACAGAAACATATTAGAACGAAAAATTCAAAAACAAGAATGAATCAAATAATGCATAAAATGTGGAAGAAACATTACAGAATCTTTGTTCACATAAAAATGAAAAAAATGAAAACATAATCTTAAAGGTAAAAGACAATTGACTAGTAATAAGCGAAGACAGCAGGATGACTCGTGGGAACACCAACTAAAGATAGACAGACGTAAGCAGCAGTCAACCACAAACTTCCTCTTTTTTTTTTTTTTTTTAAATATATTAACACAGGTTAAGTATTCTGGTTATCGCTCATTTTCTAAAAATCAAATGTACGCTATCTACAACGAGCGAAAAATGGTATTACAATAGTTAGCATGCAGCCTTTGGCCTCATAGTAAGCGGTGATCAACCACAGGCTCGCTGTAGTTACTAGGCTATATAGACAAAATGTTAAATTTTTTTACTTTAATCCTTCATTTATAAAAGTAATTTGTACACTGTCTTTGACGAGCAGAGGAAGAGAGACAGTTTAGTGACGTCTATAAAGCTCGTTGCTAAGAGAGCTGGTATCGATACAAAGCATCGCATCAAAGTACTGTAACATCTAGTCATAAGATCAGTATGCATGAGATAAAAGAAGGCAAAGCTACGCGGACAGGGAACTGAATCTACAGTAATTAATTCAGATGTGAACGAGGTTCAGCGTATTTGTAGACTCTTTCCTCCTGTTATCATAGATTTCGAGTTCTTCAAAAATATTTAGGAAAGTTTCTTCGGAAACATCGTGCAAAATTGTAAGAGTGTCACCGACTGCGCCTAAACAGGGTCGGAATTTGAGGATAGGGGATGGGAAAACGTTCGAGCATTTTGGATTTGGGTATGTGACCCTTGAGTGGTAATCCATTCAGCCCATGTTAAATAATTTATTAAATAATCTATTAAACAACACGAAGAACAATTTCAACATTGGTTCTTCTACAATATTTTAACTAAATCTGACGTATGATACACTGCAAGACACAACAAGGTAAACCACAGTTAAACAAATAATTATTTGTTTTATGGAAGTAGACGATGAACAGTACACAGAAACAGGTCCTGTATACAGGAACTCATTGACAGGGCAACAAATCTTACCACAACTTCAGTAAATATTTTTCAGAAATGACGCTCCTCACACGATCAGTTAAATTATACAAAAATAAAAAATATTATTATTATTATAAGATAATAAGAAATAATTAGAGTTGTTTATATTAGAACTACACTAAAAGTATTTAGTTTAAAAGAAATTTCAATACAACGAAAGTATTATTCCACTTTATTAAACAGTAAATATATTAAAAAACAAACATACAGTTGAAGTTTCAGTTCTACAGAACTAGAATTGGATAAAGTTAGTCAGTGCAAATATCAGCTTTCAGCACAGAGACAAGGCATACATACATACATACATTAACCCTTGTTCCATAAATCATGAATACGACATTTCATAATGATGTGGAATGTGTCACTTTAACATAAGTTTTCTTTACACAAAATAATTAATTAATTAATTTTTTCATACAGTTACTACTTCATGCCTAAGAATTCACCTATTGAGTAGAAGGAGTTGTCATTCAGAAATTCTTTTAATTTGCTTTTAAGTGTTCGTTGGCTACTGTCAGAATTTTACTACTATTTCGCAAATGACCCAAGATTTTTGTGGCAGCATAATTCACCCTTTTCTGTGCCAAAGTGAGATTTATTCCAGAGTAGTGAAGATCATCGTTTCTTCTAGTGTTGTAGCTATGCACTTCGCTGTTATTTTTGAATTGGGATGGGTTATTAATGACAAATTTCATAAGTTAATATATGTATTGCGAAGGTACTGTGAATACCCCGAGTTTCTTAAATAAACGTCTGCAAGGTGATCTTGGATGAGCTCCAACTATTATTCTGATTACGCGCTTTTGTGCAATGAATACTTTCTCTCTTAGTGACGAATTGCCCCAAAATATGATGCCATATGAAAGCAGTGAATGAAAATAGGCAAAGTAGGCTAATTTATTGATATGATTATCACCAAAATTTGCAATAACCCTAATAGCATAAGTAGCTGAACCAAACCGTTTCAGTAGATCATCGAAGTGCTTCTTCCAATCCAATTTCACATCAATGCACACACCCAGAAATTTTGAGTATTCTGCCTTAGCAACAGACTTCCATTCATAGTCTACATTTATCAATGCCATTTACTCTACAGGATGGTATAAACTGTGTTTTCTGAAATTTAGTGAGAGTCCATTTGCAGAGAACCACTTAATAATTTTCTGAAAGACATTTGAAATTTCCTCAGCTGATTCTTGCTTCTTGGGTGTGATTACTATACTTGTATCATCAGCAAAAAGAACTAGCTTTGCATCTTCATGAATACAGAGTGGCAAGTCGTTAATATATATTAAGAACATTAAGGGCCCCAAGACTGAACCCTATAGGACATCATTCTTGATACCTCCCCAGTTAGAGTACTCTGCTAGTTTATGCAGACTATCTGTACTGTTAATTTCAACCTTCTGCATTCCTCCAGTTAAGTATGAATTAAACCATTTGTGCACAGTCCCACTCATACCACGATACTTAAGCTTATCTAGAAGAATGTTATGAATCACACAATCAAAAGCCTTTGAGAGATCACAAAATATCCTAATGGGTGATGTTCAGTTATTCAATACATTTCATATTTGATCACTAAAAACATATATAGCATTTTCTGTTGAAAAGCCTTTCTGGAAACCAAACTGACATTTTATTAGTACTTCATTTTTACAAATATGTGATGCTATGCTTGAATACATTACTTTTTGGATAAAGCTGTCAGAGGTGAGATTGTGCAGTAGTTGTTAGCATCAGATCCATCCCATTTTTATGCAATGGTTTAACAATAGTGTAATTCAGTCTATTTGGAAAAATTCCCTGTTTCAGTGAGCTGTCACATATGTGGCAGAGAATCCTACTTATTGGTTGGGAACAAGCTTTTAGTACTCTGTTGGAATTGCCATCAATTCCATGTGAGCTTTTACTTTTGAGTGAATTTATTATTTTCCTAATTTCATTAGGCGAGGTGGGTTGAATTTCAATTTTATCAAATGACATAAGTACTGCCTCTTCCATATACTCCCTTGCATTTTGTAATGAACAGCTGGATCCTATTTTCTTTAAAAATGTTTTCTACTTTTCATTGTGTTTGATAGAAATACAGTCTTCCTGTGCTCTCTGTTGCCCTGTTTCCCTTTTAACAATATTCCAAATTGTTTCAATTTTACTATTGGTTCAAATGGTTCTGAGCACTATGGGACTCAACATCTTAGGTCGTAAGTCCCCTAGAACTTAGAACTATTTAAACCTAACTAACCTAAGGACATCACAGACACCCATGCCCGAGGCAGGATTCGAACCTGCGACCGTAGCAGTCCCGCGGTTCTGGACTGCAGCGCCAGAACCGCTAGACCACCGCGGCCGGCTCTTAATTTTACTATCAGACATGCTAATCTCAAACATAATGCACATACATCTGGACTTTTTAATAAATTTTCTTAATACAGTGCAGTAGTTTTTATAATGTTTCATTGTTTTGGGATCATTACTCCTCCTAACTATAAGATACATTTCCCTTTTCTTGTTTACAAGATACGTTTATCCCTTTAGCAAGCCACGACTTTTTATATGGTTTCTTACAATTATACTTCACTGTCACTGTTTTCAAGTATACTAACAAAGGTATCATGAAATACGTTAAATTTTACATTAATATCATGTTCCCTGTACACCCCATCCCAGTCTAACTGTTGCAAGCTTTCTATAAAATTTTGAACTGTTAAATCGTTAATGGAATGTACTATTTTGGAGCACTATTTTGCATTACTGTATGGAGCTATATCACATACTGTAACTAGCTGTGCATCATGATCAGCCAGGCCATTCCTAACAGGAAAAGTTTATATTTGATTAAATTTATCTTGATCTATGAAAACATTATCTATCAGTGTGCTGCTTTCTTGTACCACCCAAGTAGGAAAATCAATAACTGATGTCAAACTGAAAGATCCAAGTAATACTTCAAGGTCAAGCTTTCTATCGGAGTCTTTCAGAAAATCTTCATTGAAATCCCCGCAAACAATAATTTGCTTTCCTTTGTCTGACAGGTAGCACAACAAGTAATCCAAGTTTTTCAAAAATAGTTGAAAATTTTCCAATGGGGACCTATAGATGGCTACTGTAATAAAAGTGCCATTATTTAGTTTAAACTCACATGCTCATGCTTCTATGTGTTGCTCTATGCAAAATTTTTCACACTATGACTGATTTTATCATATATGGCAACTCCTCCTCTCTCCATAGTATCTCTACTAACATGTGCTAAAAGCTTATATCCACCTACACTTACCATTTCCATGCCTGAGACTATATGATGTTCAGACAGGCATAGTACATCTATTCCACAAGAAGCTCATCTACTTTGTTTTTTAATCCCCTGATTGTTGTTGTGGTCTTCAGTCCTGAGACTGGTTTGATGCAGCTCTCCATGCTAATCTATCCTGTGCAAGCTTCTTCATCTCCCAGTACCTACTGCAACCTACATCCTTCTGAATCTGCTTAGTGTATTCATCTCTTGGTCTCCCTCTACGATTTTTACCCTCCACGCTGCCCTCCAATACTAATTTGGTGATCCCTTGATGCCTCAGGACATGTCCTACCAACCGATCCCTTCTTCTAGGCAAGTTGTGCCACAAACGTCTCTTCTCCCCAATCCTATTCAATACCTCCTCATTAGTTACGTTATCTACCCACCTAATCTTCAACATTCTTCTGTAGCACCACATTTCGAAAGCTTCTATTATCTTCTTGTCCAAACTATTTATTGTCCATGTTTCACTTCCATACATGGCTACACACCATACAAATACTTTCAAAAACGACTTCCTGACGCTTAAATCTATACTCGATGTTAACAAATTTCTCTTATTCAGAAACGCTTTCCTTGCAACTGCCAGTCTACATTTTATATCCTCCCTACTTCGACCATCATCAGTTATTTTGCTCCCCAAATAGCAAAACTCATTTACTACTTTAAGTGTCTCTATTTCCTAATCTAATTGCCTCAGCATCACCCAACTTAATTCGACTACATTCCATTATCCTCGTTTTGCTTTTGTTGATGTTCATCTTATATCCTCCTTTCAAGATACTGTCCATTCCGTTCAACTGCTCTTCCAAAGCCCTTTGCTGTCTCTGACAGAATTACAATGTCCTCGGCAAACCTCAAAGTTTTTATTTCTTCTCCATGGATTTTAATACCTACTCCGAATTTTTCTTTTGTTTCCTTTACTGCTTGCTCAATATACAGATTCAATAACATCGGGGAGAGGCTACAACCCTGTCTTACTCCCTTCCCAACCGCTGCTTCCCTTTCATGTCCCTCCACTCTTATAACAGCCATCTGGTTTCTGTACAAATTGTAAATAGCCTTTCGCTCCCTGTATTTTACCCCTGCCACCTTTAGAATTTGAAAGAGAGTATTCCAGTCAACATTGTCAAAAGCTTTCTCTAAGTCTACAAATGCTAGAAACGTAGGTTTGCCTTTCCTTAATCTTTCTTCTAAGATAAGTCGTAAGGTCAGTATTGCCTCACGTGTTCCAGTATTTCTACGGAATCCAAACTGATCTTCCCCGAGGTCGGCTTCTACTAGTTTTTCCATTCGTCTGTAAAGAATTCGTGTTAGTATTTTGCAGCTGTGGCTTATTAAACTGATTGTTCGGTAATTTTCACATCTGTCAACACCTGCTTTCTTTGGGATTGGAATTATTATATTCTTCTTGAAGTCTGAGGGTATTTCACCTGTCTCATACATCTTGCTGACCAGATGGTAGAGTTTTGTCAGGACTGGCTGTTCTTTTATGTGAATCTTGTGACATACTAACATTATTTTTCACTGTACTGTTATAAGAATCTTGTGATATTTTCACATCTCCAGTACCTGCCTGTCTGAACTTCTCATTAACTTTAATTTCAATCAATGTAGGATGATTGATCTTAGCCTAAAAAAGTACTCCCATGAGTTTCAGTGCCCCTGTCTCCCCTTAAAGATTTTGCTATCATCCCAGCCAGTTTACCCTTCCCTTTCCTACTGAGATGCAGTCCATGTCTAGTGAAGTCCCACCTACCAATACTATCAACAGGAACCAAAACTGTGCCTGACAAAGTAGCTGCCCGAAGCAGCTGATCTAGCTTCATATTGATCCTCCTGACAGAGTTGTTCAATTGGGGCTGGTCATACCGTATGAAAGCAGGAACCAAGCCAACAATTGATTGGTTCGTTGCAGATGCTATTTTTACCAGGTCACACTCAATATTGTAGCCCTGATCCCTATCAATATACTGTTTCCTGCTCCACCCACTACCACAACATGATCCTACTTTGTGGAAACCTTGTACAATGATCCTACATTATCACTGGGCTTGAAAATACTTGTAACCTGGTACCTGTCACCTAATTTTTCCTGCAAGATCTGGCCCACACCTCTTCCATGGCTACTACAAAACAACAGAACTTTCCTCTTACATTCTCCGTTGTTTGCAACAGTTGGTTTCCTAGTGAAAGCCTGTTGATTGTTGACTACACTTACATCTACTTGTGCCTTTTCCTCAGCTGACTGAGGTAGCAAGGCAAATTTATTGTTTGTGCTAAAGATGAAACTGTCTGATGCTGTCCTCTTTCTGTGGCTCCTGTTCCTTGCTATAACTTCCAACCTGTCTTCACCCTCCTCCCACCTTAACCTCGTCAGTTCCTGCCTAGCACTATCCAGTTCAGCCTGAAGGGCTCTAATCTTCCCTTCCTGTTCCGCTAATTTCCTATCCCTTGAACATAATCTGCAATACCAGGGAAGAGACCCATTTACTTCCCTGATTCCAATGCCATTACTTTCACCCCAATGCAATCATCTGCCACAACAGCTGCACAGAACCACAGAACTGACTTTCTGTGGCAGCTCAAACACTTCTCGCTCATGGTGTTTACAATATTTTTTACAAAATTCTGATGTTTTCTTCCACGTCGACCAGCCACCGCTTACGTTGTCTTTCTTCCAATCTTCTTCCTGTTGCTTCCCACTGGGAGACCTTCTTTGTAGTTCTCGTGTCCTCCATCCTTAGGACAGTCCCAGCCAGGCTATTCTTTTACTTTTAATTAGCCTTACAATATCAGCTCCTTGTATGAGATGATCCAATTCATAACTGGTACTTGCTCTCCTGGAACTATCATTATTTCTGATCCCTCGATAACTTTTCCGTAGTATTCTTCGTTCAAATACTCTGAGTTGTTGGTCATCAGTGCTGGTTAGCGTCCATGCTTCACATCCATATGTAACCACTGGCCTAAATATAACCTTATATGTAGTCTTTTGAGCTGTCGGTTTACTATCCTAGCCGTCATTAGCTTTTTAAATGTATTGTAGCTGCTATTACCACTTAAAATTCGGACTTTTATTTCAGTGGAAATGGAATTTAGTGTATCACTATTAGCCCCTAGGTATTCAAAATCTTCTATATGCTGAAAATTAAAACCTGCTGCTGACATTTTATCCTCGTTATTGTTCCCTGTTCTACGGAATTCCATACATTTAGTTTTGGAATCGGTAATTTCCAGTGCAGTATGCTGTGGGGCTTCTTTCAGTTCCACCACTACTCTCCCCAATGAAATACTTCGTTTACCAATATCTGCAACGTCATCAGCATATGTAGTCGACTGTGTGGTTCTTATACCTATACTGCCAGAAATTTGCAGTTTTTGTATAACTGCTTCTAAGATCAAACTGAAAAATAAAGCTGTTGTGAAACAGTCGCTTAATTCCCTGTCCACTCTCACCATTGCCCTGGAACCTGTCTTGTTTGCCTTAATAAGCGAAATATATTTGGATGGTACGATAAGCAGTTTTATATCTTTTAACACCTCTTCCCTATTTTGACTATCAAAGGCCTACTTGAAGTTACATTGATATTGTTGAGTTCTATATTACACAGATGATCCAAAACATTATGACCACCTGCTTCATAGCTTTTTCGTCCGTGTTTGGAACGAAATACATCACTGATTCTGCGTATCAGGTATCCGACAGTTTGTTGGTAGGTTTGTGTAGGTATGAGGCATCAGATGTCTAAGCACAGGTGATGTAACTTGTGTAAATAACGGCCGGCTGATTTGCGCACGCGGTGATGACGTCCGATAGCGACTCAGATGGGTTCTATAGGATTTACATCTTGCGAATTTGGCAGTCGAGACATCAACGTGAGTTCATTATAACGCCCCTCTAACCACTGTAGCACGGTTTTGGCTCCGAGACATGGACAATTACACTATGAGATCAAAAACATCCCCAAAAACATACGTTTTTCATATTAGGTGCATTGTGCTTCCACCTACTCCATATCAGCGACCTCAGTAGTCATTAGACATCGTGAGAGAGCAGAATGGGACGCTCCGCGGAACTCACGGAATTCGAACATGGTAAGGTGATCGGGTGTCACTTGTGTCATACGTCTGTACGCGAAATTTACACACTCATAAACATCCCTAGGCCCACTGTTTCCGATGTGATAGTGAAGTGGAAACATGAAGGGACACGTACAGCACAAAAGAATACAGGCCAACCTCGCCTGTTGACCGACAGAGACCGCCCGCAGTTGAAGAGGGTCGTAATGTGTAATAGGCAGACTTCTATCCGGGAATTCCATACTGCATCAGGATCCACTGCAAGTACTATGACAGTTAGGCGGGAGGTGAGAAAACTTGGATTTATGGTAGAGCGGCTGCTCATAAGCCACAAATCACGCCGGTAAATGCCAAACGACGCCTCGTCTGGTGTAAGGAGCGTAAACATTGGACGATTGAACAGTGGAAAAACGTTGTGTGGGTGACGACTCATGGTACACAACGTGGTGTTCTGATGGCAGGGTGTGGGTATGGCGAATGCCGGGTGAACGACATCCAACAGTAAAATTCGGATGTGGTGGTGTTATGGTGTGGTCATGTTTTTCATGGACGGGGTTTGCACCCCCTGTTGTTTTGCGTGGCACTATCACAGCACAGACCTACATTGATGTTTTAAGCACCTACTTGGTTTCCACAGTTGAAGAGCAATTCGGGGATGTCGATTGCATCTTCCAACACGATCGAGCAGCTGTTCATAATGCACGGCTTGTGGCGGAGTGGTTACACGAAAATAACATCCCTGTAATGGACTGGCCTGCACAAAGTCCTGACGTGAATCCTATACAACAGCTTTGGGATGTTTTGGAGCGCCGATCGACATCGATACCTCTCCTAAGTGCAGCAAGCACTCCTTGAAGAATGGGCTGCATTCCCCCAAGAAACCTTCTAGCACCTAATTGAAGGTTATGCCTGCCAGAGTGAAAGCTGTCGTCAAGGCTAAGGGTGGGCCGACACCATATTTAATTCCAGCATTACCGATGGAGGGCGCCATGAACTTGTAAGTCATTTTCAGCCAGGTGTCCGGATACTTCTGATCAAATAGTGTATATTGCTGAAAGATGGCATCGCCGTCGGAGGAGACATCAGGCAAGAAGGGAAGCATGTGGTTCGCAGCTGTCAGCGTGTCTTCGGTTACTACTACAGGTCCTATGCAAGTTCAGGAGAATGTCTCCCATAGCATAATACTGTTGCCACCAGCCTGCGTCCGTGGCGCGCTGCACATTTAGAACCGCCGTTCACCTCGACGACGCCGTTTGTGGAGTCGACAAGGGACCTAGTGTAACAAAAATGTCAGACGAAGAACCGACACCCATCCACTGATCTACGGTCGAATTCCGATGGCCCCTGCCCACTGCAATCGTAACTGGCGATGTCGTTGGGTCAACATAAGGACACGTAAGGATGGTCTGCTGCGATGTTCAAGAATGTAGGATGAACGGTGTGCTCCAAAGCACTTGTGCGTGCACCAGGATTGAGCTCTTTCGGCAGAAATACCACAGATCACCATCTCTCCTACTTTACAGAGAAGACAAGGGTCCGAACCCGTCGCTCCGTGAAGAGTCGTGGACGTCCAACATTTGGCATCTAGTGATAGTTTTATTGTCCTTCTACTTCTTTCCGTAGATGCTCACGACAGTAGCACGCGAACGTTCGGCCAGCTTCGCCGTTTTCGAGATACTCGTTCACAGGCTCTGCGTAATAATAATCTGTCCTTTGTCGAAGTTGGTTATCTCTACGGATTTGCCCATTTGGAGCCCATATCTTCGATAGGGTGGTCTCGCGTCCGGGTCTGTTTCCGCTTACATACCGCTTACCTTGACGACAGCTTCCACTCTCGCAGGCATACATAATTTTACTACAGTCGACATCTCTCAGGCGTTGACACAAAGTCATTTGATCCTGTTTTCACTTTTACGTAATTATTTTTCATGTATGTTAACAATTCCTTTTCTGATTGAATAAGTGCTGGATATCGTGCATTGTTGTTGTTGTGGTCTTCAGTCCTGAGACTGGTTTGATGCAGCTCTCCATGCTACTCTATCCTGTGCAAGCTTCTTCATCTCCCAGTACCTACTGCAACCTACATCCTTCAGAATCTGCTTAGTGTATTCATCTCTTGTTCTCCCCCTACGATTTTTACCCTCCACGCTGCCCTCCAATACTGTTGCTACACACTAGTGAAATCAAGGACACAGTAAAACTTCTGCTCACACACACCTTTATTCTCACACGTCCATTTTACAGTTACCGTTGAAATATATCCGCTGCAGAGGGCAGCACAATGTACAGACTTAACAGAACACCAGCAGATGGCGTAGGAGTCTTCATTCCCCGACATCCTCCCCACCCTGGTCCATCTCGAGGGGGATGACCAGCTGGACCGGTCGACAGATCTTCATACCATCTGGCTGGCGGAGGATGATGCACCGTACTTTACTGTGTCTGCCATGCCGCACTTCTTCTACCACAGCCCTCTTCCACAAGTGCCATGGTTTGCTGTCTTCTAGGAGCAGAACAACCTCTCCAATTCTCGGTTTCCTTTGCGAAGGGTATCCCTTCACCTCATGATATTGTCTTAGCAGCAGGAGGTATTCTGTCTTCCACCTGCGCCAGATGTCATCATTGATCTTTTGTCTGAGTCGGAACTCCTTGGCAAGGTCTTTTCTAGTTGCTGGCTCTGGCCCACATGGAATTGTTACTAATTTCCCACCATTTAGAAAGTGGGCTGGCGTCAATGCAGTGTCACTCTCTCCTTGAGTGATGGATCGTGAGTTTATTGCGGCTTCTATGCTGATCAAGGTGGTGTTTAAACTCTCTTCATCCACCTGAGAGCGACCAAGAACTTTCCTCAGGCAGCGCTTGACTGAGCCTATCATGCGTTCCCACCAGCCTCCCCCTCGCAGCTTGTTTTGTAAGGAGCGAAGACGCGCTTCAGCAGTTGTGCGGTTGCAGGAGAGAGGCATATCCTTTCGAGGCAGAGATACAACTCTGCGGCCATATTCCACACAATATGATTCTCGGAATTCCTGATAAATAGGGTGGTCCATGGGTTTTAATGCTCGCTCTTGATGTCCTGTTATCCCGATTGTCTCCAGGTCCCAAAATCGGCGCACTGACTCATCAGATATATCACTGCAGCTGCCCTGAATAAAGTTGACAGTTGCTCTGTTGATGGTGGTGCTAGATCTGTTTCCACTGAGAACATATCCAAAGATTGTTGGGAGAAGAACCAATGATGGTGATACCTTGATTGGTTGGATGTCGGGGAATGAAGACTCCTACGCCATCTGCTGGTGTTCTGTTAAGTCTGTACATTGTGCTGCCCTCTGCAGCGGATATATTTCAACTTCCGCGACCTTTAGTAGTGGTCGCTGTTGCTAACAGATGGCGCTGCAGTCTACCAATACTTTAGCAAGTCCTATTTGTGCTTTGCAAATAATACGCCAACTGCCCTCTATTGCTCTGCCACCAACAAACATGCACCAAGTAACATCACATACAAATCAATCGTCCCGCAGTGTCCTTTGCTACAGTTTCAGAGCAATGCCGCAACTTATCTGTGTGAGCTGAACGTGGCGTGACGTGACCGGATTTTGAGATTGAAGTCGCTCAAAACCTTCTCCGCCGGCGTCGAGTCCTCTTTAATGTGTAGTAGCACTCTATCTCTTCATGTTCTCCCGGGTTTCGGCACCAAAATGTTGCTACACACTAGTGAAATCAAGGACACAGTAAAACTTCTGCTCACACACACCTTTATTCTCACACGTCCATTTTACAGTTACCGTTGAAATATATCCGCTGCAGAGGGCAGCACAATGTACAGACTTAACAGAACACCAGCAGATGGCGTAGGAGTCTTCATTCCCCGACAAATACTAAATTGGTGATCCCTTGATGCCTCAGAACATGTCCTACCAACCGATCCCTTCTTCTGGTCAAGTTGTGCCACAAACTTCTCTTCTCCCCAATCCTATTCAATACTTCCTCATTAGTTATGTGATCTACCCATCTAATCTTCAGCATTCTTCTGTAGCACCACATTTCGAAAGCTTCTATTCTCTTCTTGTCCAAACTATTTACCGTCCATGTTTCACTTCCATACATGGCTACACTCCATACAAATACTTTCAGAAATGAATTCCTGACACTTAAATCTATACTCGATGTTAACAAATTTCTCTTCTTCAGAAACGCTTTCCTTGCCATTGCCAGTCTACATTTTATATCCTCTCTACTTCGACCATCATCAGTTATTTTGCTCCCCAAATAGCAAAACTCCTTTACTACTTTAAGTGTCTCTATTTCCTAATCTTATTCCCTCAGCATCACCCGACTTAAGTCCACTACATTCCATTATCCTCGTTTTGCTCTTGTTGATGTTCATTTTATATCCTCCCTTCAAGATAACATCCATTCCATTCAACTGCTCTTCCAAGTCCTTTGCTGTCTCTGACAGAATTACAATGTCATCGGCAAACCTCAAAGTTTTTATTTCTTCTCCATGGATTTTAATACCTACTCCGAATTTTTCTTTTGTTTCCTTTACTGCTTGCTCAATATACAGATTGAATAACATCGGGGAGAGGCTACAACCCTGTCTTACTCCCTTCCCAACCGCTGCTTCCCTTTCATGTCCCTCCACTCTTATAACAGCCATCTGGTTTCTGTACAAATTGTAAATAGCCTTTCGCTCCCTGTATTTTACCCCTGCCACCTTTAGAATTTGAAAGAGAGTATTCCAGTCAACATTGTCAAAAGCTTTCTCTAAGTCTACAAATGCTAGAAACGTAGGTTTGCCTTTCCTTAATCTTTCTTCTAAGATAAGTCGTAAGGTCAGTATTGCCTCACGTGTTCCAGTATTTCTACGGAATCCAAACTGATCTTCCCCGAGGTCGGCTTCTACTAGTTTTTCCATTCGTCTGTAAAGAATTCGTGTTAGTATTTTGCAGCTGTGGCTTATTAAACTGATTGTTCGGTAATTTTCACATCTGTCAACACCTGCTTTCTTTGGGATTGGAATTATTATATTCTTCTTGAAGTCTGAGGGTATTTCACCTGTCTCATACATCTTGCTGACCAGATGGTAGAGTTTTGTCAGGACTGGCTCTCCCAAGGCCGTCAGTAGTTCCAATGGAATGTTGTCTACTCCGGGGGCCTAGTTTCGACTCAGGTCTTTCAGTGCTCTGTCAAACTCTTCACGCAGTATCGTATCTCCCATTTCATCTTCATCTACATCCTCTTCCATTTCCATAATATTGTCCTCAAGTACATCGCCCTTGTATAGACCCTCTATATACTCCTTCCACCTTTCTGCTTTCCCTTCTTTGCTTAGAACTGGGTTTCCATCTGAGCTCTTGATGTTCATACAAGTGGTTCTCTTATCTCCAAAGGTCTCTTTAATTTTCCTGTAGTCAGTATCTATCTTACCCCTAGTGAGATAAGCCTCTACATCCCTACATTTGTCCTCTAGCCATCCCTGCTTAGCCATTTTGCACTTCCTGTCGATCTCATTTTTGAGACGTTTGTATTCTTTTTTGCCTGCTTCATTTACTGCATTTTTATATTTTCTCCTTTCATCAATTAAATTCAATATTTCTTCTGTTACCCAAGGATTTCTACTAGCCCTCGTCTTTTTACCTACTTGATCCTCTGCTGCCTTCACTACTTCATCCCTCAAAGTTACCCATTCCTCTTCTACTGTATTTCTTTCCCCCATTCCTGTCAATTGTTCCCTTATGCTCTCCCTGAAACTCTGTACAACCTCTGGTTCTTTCAGTTTATCCAGGTCCCATCTCCTTAAATTCCCACCTTTTTGCAGTTTCTTCAGTTTTAATCTACAGGTCATAACCAATAGATTGTGGTCAGAGTCCACATCTGCCCCTGGAAATGTCTTACAATTTAAAACCTGGTTCCTAAATCTCTGTCTTACCATTATATAATCTATCTGATACCGTCTAGTATCTCGAGGATTCTTCCATGTATACAACATATCGTGCATAACCTGTTTTTAATTTCTCTACAGTACGATGTACATTTCTGGAATGAGTGGCACTATTACCTGTCCTTCCTAATGATGGTTTCTCGACGTATGATGTATACTACTTGTTCACACCTTGTATTTTAAATTTATTTCAATAACACAATTAGAATTATAGGTATTTTTAAGTCTGCTTTTATTTCATATCGGTCCCACTGCTACTATAAGTTATGTAAAATCAAATTATTTTTATTAGTATTTAAAACCGGTTGCTTGTCAATTTTATTACTGTTTTATCAACATGTGAATGTATGTATGGGCTCTGACCCAGTGCTGATGTGGAAGCGTGCAACCAGTGTTATAAAAAATGTTAGCTTGTCCAAATGGGACGAATGATATGTACATCATCGCGTCGTTAAATATGATAACAAAATTGTTAGTCTACACCCTCAAAACTTTTTTTGTTGTTGTAATGCATATTGTTTCATGACATTTGAATTGTTACTTAGTGGTATTTTTCGTACTATTACTATTTCTTATATATTTGACTCCTCAGTTTTAAAGTAATATTTTACGTAAATCAAGAACGATATACTTATAACTTCCCACGCCAAATTGTGGGTGTTATGTTTTACATTAAGCAACCGTGTATGTTTGATGTCATGTATGTATGGGTTCTGACCCAGTGCTTATGCGGAAGCGTATAACCATTGTTATAATAATGTTAACTTGTCCAAAGGGACAAGCGAGATGTACATCATCATGTCGGTTAAATATGATAACAAAATTGTTTGTCTACACCTTCAAAACTTTTTATAATGAATATTGTGTTTCACGGCATTTTAATTATTACGTAATGGCGTTTTCGTACTATTACTATTTTTATATATTTGACTCCTTAGTCTTAACGTAACAGTTTACGTAAATCACGAACGTTGTACTTCTAACTTCCCACGCCAGATGGTGGGTACTATGGTTTTTTTTTTAAAAAAAAAACCTGTGTTACACCTCATTTCATGTTATTGATATATTATTCTTTTTCCTTTTCTTTTTCTCTTTTACTTGTCCTGCACTCTGGCAAGTTATTATCGATCTGTCTTATATTTTGTAAGTATGTTTTTTTAAAAAACAATGCGCCAGTGTATTTTAGATGTTTCCTCCCCCCTTCGTCTGCTATGTTTCTACATACATTTTAAATTTGAATTACTTCATGAGTCACAAATGCACAAGAGGTATTTTGTGTTAATATCTTGCAAAACCAGAAATATTAAGTCTTCATGTGACACATGTCACATAGAGGGCGTTCCAAGCCCTGACACACCGATGTCTGCTGTACAGGTGCATCTAAACAGCGGCCTCAGTTTATGTGATCGCTCTAAGCTTGTGGTTATAGCTTGATACCGGTGCCTACCAATTTTAATTGTATATTACAGGTATGTTCCTACCAACTGTTATGTTCATACGCAGGTGTAGTTGTGGTTTTCGGTTTTATACTCTCTGATCGTTATGTGAACATTTTTAACTTCTAGCACTGAGGATGGTCACTAAGTGACCGAAAATCGATTTTGCTGACAATAAAACAACAATGCTGATTTTCCTTCCAATTCTTTGTTACCATGTTACGTGCCGGCAACTCCACCAGGCGGCATCCAACCGAGACCCCCGGGATAACAAGGCCGCCCAGCAGTGTTAGTGACGTCACACCAAGCGGCCCATAGCCGACGCAGCAGTCCACAGACACCTCCGTACAGACGCACCTGATGCTAACGATCTTCTGTCCGTCATACAGAAAGGAGCGAACTATAATTCGAACCAAAGACCAAATTATATATATTCTTGTAAACAGCATAAAGGTTCATAACGAAATACCGATTACATATATGGGCAGGAATAGGTTCTAGAACTCCTCTGAAAAGTGTTTATCTTCAGTACCAGAATGAACATCAAATTGTCAGGTTTTCTAAATAGAAAAGCACTTTGTTAGTAACAGACAGCAATAATGAGACTTGCAGTTGGTGATTTCTACGTGGAAAAGGAAATAAGCTGTAGAGAGATTGAAAATGGTAAATAAAGTGAGCCTCAGCCTTTTGCTCACATTCATATATGTAATGCACTTGGTTGTTTTTCATTTCCTTACCTTCCATAACATTTTTAATATTGTTTCAAGAAGTGTATCTTCAATAGCAGAGTGAACTTCAAATTGTCAGGCTTTTCTTAAAGGAAAGAGCAGTCCCTTAGTATCACAGTCCAAGACAGAATCTTGCGTTCAGTGATGTCTATGTTAAAAGGAGAATATTTGATATCTATCTTTTGTTTCCATTCTTTATTACTGGGGATACACTTGTAAAAATTCTTGAAAAGAGCTGTCACCATGAACATATGAGTAAATTCACAATAGTCATGTGTTTTATGAGATAAAGCGAACTCTTGTTACCTTATTGTAAACGAAAGTTGTGAGGGTTTTGCTATGTATGACAGTGTTTAAGATAATTTACTTTCAGTGTAATAGCTTGAAAATGTTAAGTCCTGCTGTCAGTTGGCATTTGTCACCACCTGTATGCGAGTTTTAAAGCTAAATAGTGTTCTGACAATTATAAAATAGTGGCAAATTTCCTCAATCGATTAAACTTATTCCTGCCCGTATATGTAATCGGTATTTCGTTATGAACCTTTATGCTGTTTACAAGAATATATATAATTTGGTCTTTGGTTCGAATTATAGTTCGCTCCTTTCTGTATGACGGACAGAAGATCGTTGGCATCAGGCGCGTCTGTACGGAGGTGTCCGTGGACTGCTGCGTCGGCTATGGGCCGCTTGGTGTGACGTCACTAACACTGCTGGGCGGCCTTGTTATCCCGGGGGTGTCGATCCAACTCCACGCTGGGCAGTGGTCATAATGTTTTGGCTTATCAGTGTGTATACGTAGGCCTTTCCCTATATTTGTCTCAGTACAAATATTTCGTCCACAGTTGCTCTATTAGGCCTAAAGCCACACCGATAATCACCCAATATATCTTCCACATATGGAAATAATCTATTGTATAGGATTATGGACAAAACCTTACACGCCACATTCAGCAGTGCGACCACTTTGTAGTTATAGCAACATGCCTTATCACCTGTCTTATGTATGGGCTAGATTACACCTATAGCCCATTCTTCTGGAATTATTTTTCGATTCGAAATCAAACAGATAATGTTTCCATTTGTGTAAAGTAATAGCTTAGATTGTACCAAGTTCCAACATTTACTGTTGATCTCCATTTTCTCGTGCTACATTCACGAGTGCACTATTTTTGCAGAGCACATGCCCGAGGCGCTGAGGACGAACTGCGACAAGTGCACGGACGCGCAGAAGAAGATCGTGCGCAAACTGTCGCTGCATGTTCGGGAGCACCAGCCCGTCCAGTGGGACCTGCTCAGCAAGAAGTACGACCCGGAGCACCGGTACCACGACAGCTTCGAGAAGTTCCTCGATGCCGCTGCTTAGCAGCGAGTTCTGCTCGCTACAACTCTGCATCGCACTGCCATTCCCGCTGCACACTGCACACATCTGACCCATGTTTGCATGTACCTGTTACTAGTGGCACACCTGGCTTTACGCTGGCACATTCTCTCCTTTCTCTCTTGTCGTCCTTTCCATTGCTCAGCATTTTATGCAACAAGAATCTCTACAAAACTGCCCCATGTAAACTTCTCCACCGCCCGCTGCACATCTTACTTTGTCTCTTACTTCCAGCGCAAAATCAACATCTGCTGCTTCACACGAACTGTTATACAGTTCGCCGGCCGGGGTGGCAGAGCGGTTCTAGGCGCTAAAGTCTGGAACCGCGGGACCGCTACGGTCGCAGGTTCGAATCCTGCCTCGGGCATGGATGTGTGTGATGTCCTTAGGTTAGTTAGGTTTAAGTAGTTATAGGTTCTAGGGGACTGATGACCACAGCAGTTAAGTCCCATAGTGCTCAGAGCCATTTGAACCATTTGTTATACAGTTCAGTTGCAGCCCTTCAACATAGATGTGTTCTGCACTAATCCAGATTCAAGAATTATACGTCACCTGGCGGCTAATTTTATTGGTTCCAAGATATATTCACTTCAATTGCGGATCATATACTATCAGTACCCAAAGATTCAACAAGTTAACTATTCATTTTTTTATCATGAAATAACACGCCAATTTGTCCTCTGTCTGTGCGTAAACCATTCTGCATATTTTCATTTTTTCGCTTACGTAATCACTAGAGAAGTCGTTATTTAAATTGCACTTTTTATTTTGTATCTATTGTTCATTATGGTTGTGAAATAAAATATTTCTATGCACAATTACTTTTTTTTGATAACCTGAATGAATGCATTAAACTGTGCACCCTTCAAAATATTGTTCTGTGAAATCGTTATAGAACTCCATATTCTGGTAAAGCCATTTATCACTGCTACGGCAAGAAGGATCAAATATAAAATGATTTGACAGGGATTCGAAAGAAAGGTAAGGGTCACTATTTTTGACGTATTGGCAAAATACTAAAAGACGAAGTGTTAAGTGCAACAGATGGAAGGAAATGTCATTGTGATTCACACACAGATAAAAGCTGCCCAGGCAAGTCCACCCTTACTGGGTCAGACGCCTATCTTTACACATCGGTAAATTACTATTACGTCACAACGAGGCTTGTTTACATATTTTAAAACTTTTTTCATATTATGGTATATAAATTTCATTACCTCATCTGGATTAGCATAATCAGCCACACGTGTTCTATCGTGAACGATATCGCAGCATAATCTAACAATAACTCACATGTAATTTACTAAAGCGTAAGATGTAATAACAGTGGAAACGTAAAAGTAATGCATCATTCATATACACTCCTCGAAATTGAAATAAGAACACCGTGAATTCATTGTCCCAGGAAGGGGAAACTTTATTGACACATTCCTGGGGTCAGATACATCACATGATCACACTGACAGAACCACAGGCACATAGACACAGGCAACAGAGCATGCACAATGTCGGCACTAGTACAGTGTATATCCGCCTTTCGCAGCAATGCAGGCTGCTATTCTCCCATGGAGACGATCGTAGAGATGCTGGATGTAGTCCTGTGGAACGGCTTACCATGCCATTTCTACCTGGCGCCTCAATTGGACCACAGTTCGTGCTGGACGTGCAGACCGCGTGAGACGACGCTTCATCCAGTCCCAAACATGCTCAATGCGGGACAGATCCGGAGATCTTGCTGGCCAGGGTAGTTGACTTACACCTTCTAGAGCACGTTGGGTGGCACGGGATACATGCGGACGTGCATTGTCCTGTTGGAACAGCAAGTTCCCTTGCCGGTCTAGGAATGGTAGAACGATGGGTTCGATGACGGTTTGGATGTACCGTGCACTATTCAGTGTCCCCTCGACGATCACCAGTGGTGTACGGCCAGTGTAGGAGATCGCTCCCCACACCATGATGCCGGGTGTTGGCCCTGTGTGCCTCGGTCGTATGCAGTCCTGATTGTGGCGCTCACCTGCACGGCGCCAAACACGCATACGACCATCATTGGCACCAAGGCAGAAGCGACTCTCATCGCTGAAGACGACACGTCTCCATTCGTCCCTCCATTCACGCCTGTCGCGACACCACTGGAGGCGGGCTGCACGATGTTGGGGCGTGAGCGGAAGACGGCCTAACGGTGTGCGGGACCGTAGCCCAGCTTCATGGAGACGGTTGCGAATGGTCCTCGCCGATACCCCAGGAGCAACAGTGTCCCTAATTTGCTGGGAAGTGGCGGTGCGGTCCCCTACGGCACTGCGTAGGATCATACGGTCTTGGCGTGCATCCGTGCGTCGCTGCGGTCCGGTCCCAGGTCGACGGGCACGTGCACCTTCCGCCGACCACTGGCGACAACATCGATGTACTGTGGAGACATCACGCCCCACGTGTTGAGCAATTCGGCGGTACGTCCACCCGGCCTCCCGCATGCCCACTATACGCCCTCGCTCAAAGTCCGTCAACTGCACATACGGTTCACGTCCACGCTGTCGCGGCATGCTACCAGTGTTAAAGACTGCGATGGAGCTCCGTATGCCACGGCAAACTGGCTGACAGTGACGGCGGCGGTGCACAAATGCTGCGCAGCTAGCGCCATTCGACGGCCAACACCGCGGTTCCTGGTGTGTCCGCTGTGCCGTGCGTGTGATCATTGCTTGTACAGCCCTCTCGCAGTGTCCAGAGCAAGTATGGTGGGTCTGACACACCGATGTCAATGTGTTCTTTTTTCCATTTCCAGGAGTGTATAACGTGAACAAAACATTAATAATACAAGTTATTACATCACAACAAACGTTACAATAAAATATAAAAAGTTTCAAAATATCTAAATAACACTCACTGCGAAATTTGCTACCGATACGTCAACTACACATCTGAAGGTTTTTTGTTTGCCTCTGATCTACGGTGGGTGTCTTACACGACAACAATCCGACTGCTTTGTAATGCAGTGCTACTATAACTGATTAATTCAATTTCCAAGCTCTGTAGTTCTCAGAATATTACGTGTACAAGTATGATTGTTACATGAATAGAGCAGTAAATTCACCAAGTTTGTTTTTTGCACCCTAGAAATATTCCATAAGAGCTCCTCCGGTTAAACGAGACACGTCCAAGCGGTAGTCAAGTTCGTTCCATACCTTATGTGGCAACATCCTGTCAATGCTGATCGCAGCGGCACTAGTACGTTATCTGAGCTGCTAGTCCTTAACGTACCCACAGAGGAAAAAGTCACAAGGTCTTAGGAAAGGCTACCTTGGAGGGCAAGGGAACAGAGCACACATCTCCTTCACCACTATGCCCAACCCAGCGTTCGGATGTTCGCAGTTCAGGCAGCGACGAACATCGATGCTCCAAGATCGTGGATGAAATTCTCACCATCGTCTGTCAGCTGTGGAAACAATCACAACTGCAACACAATAAAGAAAAGAAGTACCCCTCACAGTCTTCTCACAGAAGAAAAACGGCACAAAGCTTCGTTTATGACACTGCACAGAAATCATTAACCTTCGGCGAATCTTACTCATGCGCCACAATTTCACGAGGATGTTTAGATGTCCATACTCTTACATTGTGTCGATTAACCTTTCCAGATAAATGGAAGGTTGCTTCGTCTTTGATTATGAACTTCGAGGAGACATCCTCAAGTTCTTCCTGCACTGTGGCGAAAATCTGAAGGCGCCAGCCATAATCGTCCGGTTTTAATAACTCTTGCACGAGATACAAACGATAGTGTTTGTATTGTAACCGCTGTCACAAAATCTTTCGCACAGTTTGCTCACGGCATTTCAATTTCCTGGCTTGCACGAACCATTGGTTCTTTCGGACTGCGTGCGAAACTTTCCCTCGCCCTCCGTACGGTTGCATCTGGCACACTATGTCAACCGGCACTTTTCTGTTTACAGATGCAATCAAGTCGATAACAACGCACAATACTCTCTTTAGATGGCGGTTATTTTCCATAATTCCTTCTGAATGCACGCTACTCTGATGTAACAGATAAACTTATCGCATATTACATCATACAAGATACCCTTCTTGCTTTGTCGCCATTTTGTGAAAGCTCTGCACGCGTAATGTCAGCTGATGGGCACAATAGAAACTTGGTCAGTTTACACTTCTAATCATGCATCAATCATATTTGTACATTTAGAAAATACTGAACTTTGAAAACAAATGAATTATTTGTAGTAGTCGTTACCCTTCACCATATTTGTTCACAACAGTCTCCATAGCTAAGACGCTTATCATAGCCTGGAACTATTTTTTGCTCATGGTGCATTAAGCGAGCGCAAAAATTGCAGCTGAACCACAATAATTTCACAATTAGGTAACAAAACTTATACTTAGAAGGGCCTATCGTCACTCGTTGTCTGCACAGAGAGCTCCTGCTAACTAATAAGAGTGATGTTAAATGTAATTCTGTGATTTAAAGGACATAATACAACTGATATTTCTAGTAGTTAAATAATATTTTAACACACTGTGAGTAGGCTGTTTAGGTTTTTATGTTGGTATCGCTACGTAGCGCTCTGTATGAAAATCACTGACTCTGCTGTGTGCAGTCTGTGGCTGGTTTGCATTCTTGGAATATTCGCTATTATAGCGTTGGGCAGTTGGATGTGAACAGCGCGTAGTAGCAGTGGTGGATTTGGGGAGAGAGATGACAGAGTTCTGAGAGTGGACGATCTGGACGTGTGTCCATCAGAAAGAGTAAATTTGTAATACTGGATATCATAAACTGATATATGATGACTTTTGAACGCTATTAAGGTAAATACATTGTTTGTTCTCTATCAAAATCTTTCATTTGCTAACTATGCCTATCGGTAGTTAGTGCCTTCAGTAGTTTGAATCTTTTATTTAGCTGGCAGTAGTGGCGCTCGCTGTATTGCAGTAGTTCGAGTAACGAAGATTTTCGTGAGGTAAGTGATTCACGAAAGGTATAGGTTATTGTTAGTCAGGACCATTCTTTTGTAGGGATTATTAAAAGTCAGATTGCGTTGCGCTAAAAATATTGTGTGTCAGTTTAGTGTTGATCTGAATAAGTAAAGAGAGAATGTCTGAGTACGTTCAGTTTTGCTCAGCTGTTTGAAAGTCAAATAACGTAAGAGGTTTACCAGCACTGTCATTCATAGTTTTTCTAAGGGGACGTTTCAACACTGCCGTACAAGGATTTCAAGATAGAATAACCCACCAGTATATTGTTTTGTTCCCCTTGTCATAAATGTGGTTGCTCCCGGCTTCTTTCTCGGAGTGTTAGCCCGTCAATGCATTGGAGATCGTGGGAGGGCTAGGCTGTCACACCAAAAAGCCGAGAGACACCTGCCCAGGTCTGAACTCAGTGAGTATCCTCCTGACGCACCGACTGAGCTCCTTGCAAATGGTTCAAATGGCTCTGAGCACTATGGGACTTAACATCTATGGTCATCAGTCCCCTAGAGCTTAGAACTACTTAAACCTAACTAACCTAAGGACAGCACACAACACCCAGCCATCACGAGGCAGAGAAAATCCCTGACCCCGCCGGGAATCGAACTCGGGAACCCGGGCGCGGGAAGCGAGAACGCTACCGCACGACCACGAGCTGCGGGCAGCTCCTTGCATCAGACCCCTTTGCCTACTAAGCAAAGTGATTCTCTCTTCGCTTGGACACCGTTTCATCGGATACAGGAAGGGTGGCTAAGGTACAACAATCGAAATAATTATTTCGGAACAAGGTCCCAATGCTAAGAAGAAGTAAACTGCCACTTTCAGAATACAGAGATACTACAGACTTGTATATTGAACATAATACAACAGTGTAACACTCATTTAATTAATCGTAAAGTTACCGGTAATTATATTCCACAACTGTGTTTGATTGCCAGAAACAACTATAGAAATTTAAGAAAGTAAAGTCATAAAAAAACAAGTGCTATCATAAAAGTCCATGTCATGTCACAAAGTACACTCCTGGAAATTGAAATAAGAACACCATGAATTCATTGTCCCAGGAAGGGGAAACTTTATTGACACATTCCTGGGGTCAGATACATCACATGATCACACTGACAGAACCACAGGCACATAGACACAGGCAACAGAGCATGCACAATGTCGGCACTAGTACAGTGTATATCCACCTTTCCCAGCAATGCAGGCTGCTATTCTCCCATGGAGACGATCGTAGAGATGCTGGATGTAGTCCTGTGGAACGGCTTGCCATGCCATTTCCACCTGGCGCCTCAGTTGGACCAGCGTTCGTGCTGGACGTGCAGACCGCGTGAGACGACGCTTCATCCAGTCCCAAACATGCTCAATGGGGGACAGATCCGGAGATCTTGCTGGCCAGGGTAGTTGACTTACACCTTCTAGAGCACGTTGGGTGGCACGGGATACATGCGGACGTGCATTGTCCTGTTGGAACAGCAAGTTCCCTTGCCGGTCTAGGAATGGTAGAACGATGGGTTCGATGACGGTTTGGATGCACCGTGCACTATTCAGTGTCCCCTCGACGATCACCAGTGGTGTACGGCCAGTGTAGGAGATCGCTCCCCACACCATGATGCCGGGTGTTGGCCATGTGTGCCTCGGTCGTATGCAGTCTTGATTGTGGCGCTCACCTGCACGGCGCCAAACACGCATACGACCATCATTGGCACCAAGGCAGAAGCGACTCTCATCGCTGAAGACGACACGTCTCCATTCGTCCCTCCATTCACGCCTGTCGCGACACCACTGGAGGCGGGCTGCACGATGTTGGGGCGTGAGCGGAAGACGGCCTAACGGTGTGCGGGACCGTAGCCCAGCTTCATGGAGACGGTTGCGAATGGTCCTCGCCGATACCCCAGGAGCAACAGTGTCCCTAATTTGCTGGGAAGTGGCGGTGCGGTCCCCTACGGCACTGCGTAGGATCCTACGGTCTTGGCGTGCATCCGTGCGTCGCTGCGGTCCGGTCCCAGGTCGACGGGCACGTGCACCTTCCGCCGACCATTGGCGACAACATCGATGTACTGTGGAGACCTCACGCCCCACGTGTTGAGCAATTCGGCGGTACGTCCACCCGGCCTCCAGCATGCCCACTATACGCCCTCGCTCAAAGTCCGTCAACTGCACATACGGTTCACGTCCACGCTGTCGCGGCATGCTACCAGTGTTAAAGACTGCGATGGAGCTCCGTACGCCACGGCAAACTGGCTGACACTGACGGCGACGGTGCACAAATGCTGCGCAGCTAGCGCCATTTGACGGCCAACACCGCGGTTCCTGGCGTGTCCGCTGTGCCGTGCGTGTGATCATTGCTTGTACAGCCCTCTCGCAGTGTCCGGAGCAAGTATGGTGGGTCTGACACACCGGTGTCAATGTGTTCTTTTTTCCATTTCCAGGAGTGTAGTTGCAAAAGGGGAAAAACTGACGACACTGTTTTTGTAATTGACTTTTGGTGAGTATGCCGTGCAGCCAACAGACAGTGGTTTGTAATAGATGGTAACACACAATGGTAAAGGGCAATATGCACAATTCCTTTATGTTTTTAAGAGAAAGAAAAGGTAAGCAACAGTACGAAATCACTAATTTGTTCTGAAGTGATGTTACGATATTACCTTCTGGCTTTCAAAGGTAAATGTGGCACCTGAAAGATACTGTAGTCCGTGGTATGGTGCGACAGCTCTTCGTGGGATTCAACATTCAGTTATAAGGGCAGATTACAATCTCTTAAGAAGCCTATAATGATTCTGTATTTTGCTAAACTTTGTGATGCGAGGATACTAGTGAGAAATTGGAATGTTAGGTTACTTCGTATCTTGCCCAAGTGACATGCTGATCGCGATAACGCTTTCACGAAAATAATTCTTGATTTTAGTCATCTTTTGATGTTGAGTTATACAAACAAGTTGGGGAGTCTCTGACTCCCGGCCTGTATAAGTGATTGGGGAGCCGCCATGGTGGAAGCTCATCCTTAAGACGCACATTATGTACAGCGCATGTCCAGCCGGTAAACCACTTTCTTTATTGGGCTAGTAGATTGCAGGCTACAGTAGCGGTGGCTTCTGTGTCGTCACGTTTCTTCACACTCTTATTTCCAAACGTCATATGCCTCACAGATGTAGCGAAAAGCACTACAATTGAGTATAAGAAATTGCCCATCGCATGCTGTGTCCACTGCGGGGATATCCACTTACTCGTTTTGATGGAGGCTTTGGTGCACTGGAATCCGCTGAAAATTTGAAAGGTGGCTGTAGGTTCACAAACCTTTCATCGCTCTAATACGCACATCAAAATAAGTTTTGCATCACATCGGTTCCGGGAGTTCTGGAACCTGTACAGAAAATTGGAATAGAGGTCAACATGAACATCATTTCCGCCCTTTTTATTGCTCATGGAAACCACACATCGTATGTTGTACCACCATACAGTGAGACCTTCAGAGATGGTGGTCCAGATTGCTGTACACACCGGTACCTCTAATACCCAGTAACACGTCCTCTTGCACTGATGCATGCCTGTATTCGCCGTGGCATACTGTAAGTAGGCTGTTTAGGTTCTTTTATTGGTAACGCCGCCGCCACGTAGCGCTCTCTGTATGAAAATCACTGGCTGTGCTGTGTGCAGTCTGTGGGTAGTTTGCATTGTTGTCTGCCATTGTAGTGTTGGGCAGCTGGACGTGAACAGCGCGTAGCGTTGCGCAGTTGGAGGTGAGCCGCCAGCAGTGGTGGATGTGGGGAGAGAAATGGCGGAGATTTGAAATTTGTAAGACTGGATGGCATATTATATTATGATTATTAAGGTAAATACATTGTTTGTTCTCTATTAAAATCTTTCATTTGCTAACTATGCCTATCAGTAGTTAGTGCCTTCAGTAGTTCGAATCTTTTATTTAGCTGGCAGTAGTGGCGCTCGCTGTATTGCAGTAGTTCGAGTAACGAAGATTTTTGGTGAGGTAAGTGATCTGTGAAAGGTTCAGGTTAATGTTAGTCAGGACCATTCCTTTGTAGGCATTTCTGAAAGTCTGATTGCGTTGCGCTAAAAATATTGTGTGTCAGTTTAAGCACAGTCTTGTATAAATGTTCAAAGGGGACGTTTCATATGGCATACTATCCACAAGTTCATGAAGGCATTGTTGGTCCAGATTGTCCCACTCTTCAACGGCGATTCGGTGTACGTCCCTCAGAGTGGTTGGCGGGTCACGTCGTCCATAAACAGCCCTTTTCAACCTATCCAAGACATGTTGATAGCCGGCCTGGTGGCCGAGCGGTTCTAGGCGTTCAGTGCGGAACCGCGCGACTGCTACGGTCGCAGGTTCGAATCGTGCCTCGGGCATGGATGTGTGTGCTGTCCTTAGGTTAGTTAGGTTTAAGTAGTTCTAAATTCTAGGGGACTGATGACCTCAGACGTTAAGTCCCATAGTGCTCAGAGCCATTAGAGCCCATGTTCGATAGGGTTCATGTCTGGAGAACATGCTGCCCACTCTAGTCGAGCGATGTCGTTATCCTGAAGAAAATCATTCATAAGATGTGCACGATGGCGACGCGAATTGTCGTCCATGAAGACGAATGCCTCGCCAATATGCTTCCGATATGGTTGCACTATCGGTCGGAGGATAGCATTCACGTATCGTACAGCCGTTACGGCGCCTTCCATGACCACCAGCGGCATACGTCGATCCCACATAACGCCATCATAAAACAGCAGGGAACCTCCACCTTGCTGCACTCGCTGGACAGTGTGTCTAAGGCGTTCAGCCTGACCGGGTTGGCTCCGAACACGTATCCGACGATTGTCTGGTTGAAGGCATATGCGACACTCATCGGTGAAGAGAAAGGGATGCCAGTCCTGAGCGGTCCATTCGGCAGGTAGTTGGGCCCATGGGGTCGTGGTTGCAAAGATGGACCTCGTCATGGACGTGGGGAGTGAAGTTGCGCATCATGCAGCCTATTGCGCACGGTTTGAGACGTAACACGACGTCCTGTGGCTGCACGAAAAGCATTATTCAACATGATGGCGTTGTTGTCAGGATTCCTCCAAGTCTTAATCCTTAGGTAGCGGTCATCCAATGCAGTAGTAGCCCTTGGGCGGCCTGAACGAGGCATGTCATCGACAGTTCCTGCGTCTCTGCATCTCCTCCATGTCAGAACAACATCGCTTTGCTTCGAGACGGCTGGACACTTCCCTTGCTCAGAGCACTTTTTGGCACAAATCAAGAATGCGGAGCGGTCGAACCGCGGTAATGACCACCTAGGCACGGTTGAATTACAAACAACACGAGCCGTGTACCACCTTCCTGGTGGAATGACTGGAAGTGATCGGCTGTCGGACCCCCTCCGTCTAATAGGCGCTGCTCATGCATAGTTGTTTACATCTTTGGGCGGGTTTACTAACATCTCTGAACAGTTAAAGGGACTGTGTCTGTGATGAAATACCCACAGTCAACGTCTGTCTTCAAGAGTTCTGGGAACTGGGGTACGCAGAACTTTTTTTGACGTGTGTATTAACCATGAAATAACAAAATACATGTACACCGTAAGGCGATAACATATACACCGTCCTCGAAATACACTGCGCAGCACAATTAAAGTGTTACTGTTTCTAAACTCCGTTAATTATCTCCTATTGAGATGCAGAAGCTTGAAATATGGCTCAAAGGTGACTACACCCTTCCTCCGTAATTGCGGAAAAGCGTGGAGCCAGGCAGCATCGCCTTCGGGCTCGGCGACGCTTTAAACATCAACGTGTCGACACAATAAGAAAAAAGCCACAGTTCGGTAGTTCAGTTGAGATGTAGATGAGTTTGGCACCAAATTTTACCACAATTCTGCCCTACACCCCCGAGGACGTGTCACACGATGGGAAGGTCGTCACACGCCTTCTGATCGACACTTAACCCTATCTTTCGATGCCTCTGCGATTGAGGTCAGAAACGCGACGCCCACCGTTGAAATCAAGCGTTTTTCGTATAGGTGGCCGACGAAAACATTCATACACACCGCCGATCAGTATCGACACTAAAATGCTCTGGGAATGTATAAAGGGTGTCAATGGAAACACCTCTTCTTTTAGGGCATTGATTCACATACATTCCGCCGTCGAAATCCATACCTCGCAAGCTATACAAGAAGACGACGTTGTACAACTTTTGACACAGCCCTTCTCTACGGACATGGTTGGCCCGACCACACTGAACGAACCGTATCCTCTTGGAGTGTAACGCAAATGCAATTTTTGCTCTGATGTACAGGGTGGAACCACTAGAGACCCTTCAAAACCATTCGATGAAATTTGAGCGTGATCCAAAGTAGTGACTTCAGTGCTCATGCTTTTTCAGGCCTCCTGTTTCGCACACTTCGGTGGCGTGATCATGGGGGGAGGGGGGGTATCACATTGACACCCTCTACTGCTTCAGATCACGTTCTAATTTCGTGGAATGGCTTTAAAAGGTTGCTAGTGGTTGCACACTGTTCACCAGAGCAGAAACGGCGGTGGCGCTGCTCTCAAAAGGGGCGAGATCACGTTCAGTGCGCTTGAAGGGCCACGTTGTCCTTAGAAATGGGTTGAATTGTCCGGGGGTATTAGCAGTGTCAGAGGTTGTTAAGAACGTCATCCTGTTACTCACTGGACTATGAACTATTGCTTTCGACCGGGAAATGTGTGGGAACCAACGTCTCAAGGGGAGAGATAGTTTCATTGATAACCTTTACGCCATCCAAGAGGCCCATCGATGTCGACACTGAACGTCAGAGTGTCTGATATGTTTTCCTCGGCCACCCATAACAAAAGTTCATGATTTCATGGCTGGGCGTCGCAGCTCTAACGTCTATCGTAAAGGTGTCGAAAGGAGTGGTTAAACGTGGGTAGAAATGGTTGACAACTTTCTCAACGTGTGACAGGTCCACAGTGGTGTCGGGCAGAATTTTGGTGAACTTTGCTACACATATGACGTCATTACCCTACCTTATACCTCACATGAACTTCTTCGCCGCGACCTTTCTTTCCCATGTGTAGCACCTTGTAGTCTGAAGTGGCGTAGAGCACGAGACTGACGTCGCACGGCACCACGCTTTTTACCATTACAGAGGAAGATTAGAGTTACCTTTGAGTCAAATTTCAAGCTTCTGCGACGTAATGGAAGGTAATTAGAGAAAATGTGACCCTTTAATTGTATTGCACAGTGTATTTACGAGACAGATTTTATTCCTTAACATACACTACTGGCCATTAAAATTGCTACACCACGAAGATGACGTGCTACAGACGTGAAATTTAACCCACAGGAAGACGATGCTTTGATATGCAAATGATCAGCTTTTCAGAGCATTCACACAAGGTTGGCGCCGGTGGCGACACCTAAAACGTGCTGACATGAGGAAAGTTTCCAACCGATTTCTCATACACAAACAGCAGTTGACCGGCATTGCCTGGTGAAACGCTGTTGTGATGCCTCATGTAAGGAGGAGAAATGCGTACCATCACGTTTCCGAAATTGAAAAAGGTGGGATTGTAGCCTATCGCGATTGCGGTTTATCGTATCGTGACATTGCTGCTCCGGTTGGTCGAGATCCAATGACTGTTAGCAGAATATGGAATCTGTGGGTTCAGGAGGGTAATACGGAACGCCGTGCTGGATCCCAACGTCCTCGTATCACTAGCAGTCGAGATGACAGCCATCTTATCCGCATGGCTGTAACGGATCGTGCAGCCACATCTCGATCCCTGACTCAACATATGGGGACGTTTGCAAGACAACAACCATCTGCACGAACAGTTGGACGACGTTTGCAGCAGCATGGACTACCAGCTCGGAGACCATGGTTGCGGTTACCCTTGACACTGCATGACAGACAGGAGCGCCTGCGATGGTGTACTCAACGACGAATCTGGGTGCACGAATGGCAAAACGTCATCTTTTCGGATGAATCCAGGTTCTGTTTACAGCATCATGATGGTCGCATCCGTGTCTAGCGACATCGCGGTGAACACACGTTGGAAGCGTGTATTCGTCATCGCTATACTGGCGTATCACCCGGCGTGCTGGTATGGGGTGCCATTTGTTACACGTCTCGGTCACCTCTTGTTCGCATTGACGGCACATTGAACAGTTGACGTTACATTTCAGATGTGTTACGACTCGTGGCTCTACCCTTTATTCGATCCCTGCGAAACCTTACATTTCAGCAGGATAATGCACGACTGCATGTTGCAGGTCCAGTACGGGCCTTTCTGGATACAGAAAATGTTCGACTGCTGCCCTCGCCAGCACATTCTTCAGATCTGTCAACAACTGAAAACGTCTGGTCAATGGTGGCCGAGCAACTGGCTCGTCACAATACGCCAGTCACTACTCTTGAAGAACTGTGGTATCGTGTTGAAGCTGCATGGGCAGCTGTACCTGTACACGCCATCCAAGCTCTGTTTGACTAAATGCCCAGGCATATCAAGGCCGTTATTATGGCCAGAGGTGGTTGTCCTGGGTATTGATTTCTCAGGATCTATGCATCCAAATTGCGTGAAAATGTAATCACATGTCAGTTCAAGATAATATATTTGTCCAATCAATATCCGTTTATCAACTGCATTTCTTCTTGGTGTAGCAATTTTAATGGCCAGTAGTGTATAAGAAACGTTAGCGCAGTAACTGTGGTGGTAACTTGAAGTAACATTTGTAAATAACAGATGTGCATTGGACCAGTCAGTTGTGAGCTTAACTCTGCGGTTGCACAAGTGCTGAATGTGGTATAATACCAAAATATAGGAGCAGAAAGTACGATGTAGAACTTTATAGTCCATTCAGTAGATGTTTATGCAACACCCAGGGCATTCAGTGAAGACATATGAAGATGTCTGGTTTTGATCCAAGCGCTCGGAATTATCCGAGCGCCCTGGAGTAGTCCAGCAAGGAATACACTATTGAGACCTCAAGGCAGGTTTTATTGGCAACAAACGCGGTTTATAATTACATAATGCAGTATAGTTATTATAATATCTATGTCATTTCATCTTCCAGACCATCACACTGCTCATCTGCGGGTACTGTTTCTTCATCTGCGTCTTCTCCGTGGATTTCACTGTCATTAAGCAGATTCTTGTACCACAGGAAACGAGCATCCATTGCACAATCCCTTCCAAATTGCTTGACCAGCAAACCTCGCACGTCATGTTTCTTGGCCGCTGTCACACTATGCCGTACATGTACGGTCTCCAATGTCTGTGGATGGTTTCTGCGGCCCTTTAAAATACAGATCAGCTTCCTTTCCCCAATAGTTTCATGCTTGTAATTCCTGTAGCATTTTAATTGGAATAATGTTTTTGCCTGTCTGTTCTGTCGCCCGCATCTCGTGGTCGTGCGGTAGCGTTCTCGCTTCCCATGCCCGGGTTCCCGGGTTCGATTCCCGGCGGGGTCAGGGATTTTCTCTGCCTCGTGATGGCTGGGTGTTGTGTGTGTTGTCCTTAGGTTAGTTAGGTTTAAGTAGTTCTAAGTTCTAGGGGACTTATGACCACATCAGTTGAGTCCCATAGTGCTCAGAGCCATTTGAACCATTTTTGTCTGTTCTGTCATTTCCCTGAATGACAATGTATTTCTTGAAGATACATCGTTTTACGTCCCTTAATTCAGGGACCTTTTTGTAGGATTCTACAAGGTATTTAATATTTTGTAAGACATAGTCCTGTCCTAAGGTTCGTACAGTAGCATGCTCCTTGTATATTGTTTGATATTAGTCAATCTGTATAATAACCAGCGTTGTCCTAAGGTGCTTCTCAACTCGAACGAACAGACGGTGTGCCGGGAGAAAGCTATGGCCTCTTACTTGGAAATGTCAAATTTATTTTCACTAATTGTGCAGGTGATTTGTTGACAAGCCAAAACATGATGGTGTGTATGATGTGGAAATTTTTGTTTTGATCCCCCACAGGCATCACAAAATAGTCTTGAAATTCTTGTTCCGTCTGTTGCCAACGAATCCAAGTAATGCAAGAGTGCTGTACCAACCTCCGCAGCCCCTACGTCCTCGGTCCATTGATAAAACGTTGGATTCCTCGAGTCCATTCCGATGAAACAAAAAGTATAGAAACTGATTTGTCGTGCATAAAATGATTCTTGGATAGGTGTTCGTGGCAGGGTTGGACTTGTTGTAAATCAAAACAGAGTGACACTGAATCAGGATCATTGGTTATACACAAGTTAAAAAATACTTTTACACGTAAGATATGTACTCGTTTCTCCGTCATCAAGACTCTCTTCCTATGAGGATCGGTTGCATCCTTTATTTTTTGTGCTAGTACGATGCATGTACTCCAAGCATCAGAGCAAGGTGACCGAAAACCAATATTAAACGAGCGCGTAAGTACCTCGTGAAACATAGAATTCTTGATCTGAAAATGCGGAGGAACCGAATCGTTGTATAGTTCCTGTAGTTTCCTCTGACTTAGTTCACAGGGCAAATAAATACGTTTGGATTTACGTCTGTTTTGTGGCTCTCGGTTGCTGGAAGTTTACCTAAAATTTCTCTCAATTTTGCCTTCTTCTCCGCTGATTTTACGGACTTGTTGTTCCCACCTCGTCGTTCTGTAACCCGTCCCTCAAACACTGTCTTAGCTATTGCGTACACGCTATCCTTTTTGACAGAACACACCTTCATAAACAATTCCTTACATAAAGGTCTATTTTGTCTTACGTCCGTTAGGTAATATGTGGTACTAAATGCACGTCCTCTCCTTTCCTTTCCTGGTGATTACTTTCTGCCGGCCGCGGTGGTCTAGCGGTTCTAGGCGCTCAGTCCGGAACCGCGCCACTGCTACGGTCGCAGGTTCGAATCCTGCCTCGGGCATGGATGTGTGTGATGTCCTTAGGTTAGTTAGGTTTAAGTAGTTCTAAGTTCTAGGGGACTGATGACCACAGATGTTAAGTCCCATAGTGCTCAGAGACATTTGAACCAAGTCTATTTTCTCTTCGCCGTCGTGGTACATGTGCTGCAATTAAACGAGTAAGGAACACGTCCTCTGCCACTTTAGAATGATTCTTATAAAACCTTTGTCTGTTTCGAAGAAGATATTTCATCGATATTCTTGAACATTGTAACTTTGCTGAAGTATGCTTGCAAGGCCTAACCCTAGAGGATCAGCATCACGATACCTACAAAAATAAAGCAATCCTTATAACCCATGAAGGCCACATGCCCCATTAATGTAGTACGACAATACGTTTACCATACATACAGGTTTGCTCGTTCCACTGCTGTTTTCCTTTCTCGTCTTCTAGGTCGCCGCACTCCTATGTTAATATCTTTCACTATGCGTCCCTCATCCATTTTACACCCCACAATACCACAACCCCAACGTGTTATGTGTAGGTATGACGGAGCCGTATTACCGTCTGGATGTTTGCCTCACTTGACTGGCAGCAAAAGGCCAGTGTCGAAACATTCCTATAATCGCAGTACGATAGTATCGAACAACGCTGCCTACACAAGACCCGATATATCCTATACGGTCGGAGCACGATCCGATAACTCCAAGCGCTCGGGTCACAACGCAGTATCTCCCTTTTGTTGCGTTTAATATCTGCGTAGTAGAAAGAGAAATCTGATAATCGGCTGGAAACTCTCAATAGTGTTTCATGTTACTGCATCGTGGTGTGTTTCTTCTTCTCATGGCTTGTGCAACCACAAAGAGATCACTATTTGTTACTTTCTGTATGGCTCTAAGCACTATGAGACTTAACATCTGAGGTCATCAGTCCCCTAGACTTATAACTACGTAAACCTAACTAACCTAAGGACACCACACACATCCATGCTCGAGGCAGGATTCGAACCTGCGACCGAGCAAATGTGGATTTATCGGTGTTTGTTTCGGCTCTCCTCGGGTCCCATCGTTTATACACTTCAGACTTCATCCAACCTCATAAACAGTATTCCAATGGCGTAAAGTGTGCCGATATTGGTGCCCAGTTAATTGTACTACCACGATTAATCCAGAGGTTGTAATCGCGCTTGAGATGTTTCCTCGCACGTTTGGTAAAATGTGGAGGGGCTCTGTCACGCAAGAAATGTGCAAAAAAGCAAATTTTTCGAAAAATAATGCGAATAATTCTGTCCCGTCGTTCGCTCTTCTAAAATGACTGGACATATCGACATGTTACTGACCATGCCGCACGAAACAATGATCGAAAAACGAGCTTGGAAACTGATTTCCATTATAGCCTGTGGATTTTCCTGCGACCATCTATGATTATTACGCTTGCTGTTGATTCCATTCCGTTAAATGTGGCTTCAACGGCGAATAGTATCAATGGAAGCAAATGACGATTGTCATTTAAACAGTGACAGAATTTAAGCCTTGTGGCATCGTCGCCAATGTGAACATTCCGGGCACGCTGTACGTGAAATGTGTACAAGATTTCCACATGTAATGTTCGCCATACACTTGTCCGTGGAACACGTCCAGAAGAAAAATGGGAACTTGGAAGAATAGCTCTTTCACGCAATGCGCTGAAGACTCTGGTAAAGACTCTACGGTCGGCAATTCGGCATGATGGTAAGATCAGACGGTGTTCTTCGACAGCAGCATGACGACTACCATCGCAGAAGCCACAAATAAACACCATATCCTCGTATTGTTCATTAGTGTAGATCCCTGGTATTTTGCACAAACACAGTTAACCGATGCTTCTATGTGATACACTCTTAGTCCTTGGCTCTACTTCACAACACACCGTGAAGAGCTGTGTTTTAAATGGGCTAGTTTAATGGCAAGAAAATATTCCGAGCAAAGAAGCTGATAGCAGAGTGGTAGGTTCGGCTAGAATAACACGCGAAAGACACTGGGTGCGCGAGACACATACGTGCGCGCCGCTAGCCTAAAAATAAATGTACGTTAAATGTGTTCTATAATGGAAAGCATTCGGAATGTCCATACGAAAGTTTTTGATTCAAATGAGCTTTTCATTCATGTCCCTAAAAACTGACCATTCTTTCAGTGACACCACGTATAGAGACGAGTGTGATTGAAAAGCATAAAATTTACAAACCTTCCACTAAAATTACACACACTAATACCTGTAGTAATAACAGGTTTTTATGTGGTATTAAAACTTATGAAATAAGATCGACGGTAACTTCAGGGTCTCTCTAAAGTCACTATCCAGTTCCATGAAGACGCTGATTGTTTTTTCTTGTCTCTTCAGACACTGGTACCTTAGTGTGTGTGTCTCTAAGTCACTATCCATTTACATGAAAATCCTAACTTCTGTTTCTTTTCTCTGTAGATATTGGTACCTTCGTGCAAGATATTTTGCACAGAAGAACGGGTTGCTGTTGTTTGTGCACGGGTACGCGGATTGTCATATGAAGACGCCACAGCAGAATTTACTCGTAAATTTCACAAACCATCCCCCTCAAGGACACACATTCATCAGGTTGTAAACAAGACCGGCAGTGTACGTGAAGAGGTACGTCACGCACGACCACACGTATCGGCAGAAACAATATAATAGGTTCAAATTACTAGTGATAGGAGCCCGAAAGCATCAACTCGAAGCTTCAGCAGGGAACTGAATGTTCCTCGCAACGTAGTGCGGAAAATCCTGTTCCACTCTACGGAAACGTCATTATCACATGCAGTTTCTGCACCGTGAGGACGAGAATTTCTCCTCTCGTCGGGCAATGTGTTATTACCACCTGGAATATGTAGAGAACGAGAATTTAATGGACAGCATTTTATTCTCCGATGAAACCACATTCCACGTTTGTGGGAAAGTGCACAGATACACACCCGCCGGCGGTTCGAGTCCTCCCTCGGGCAAGGGGGTCTGTGTTGCCTTAGCGTACGTTAGTTTCAGTAGCGTCTAAGCCTAGCGACCGACGACCTCAACAGTTTGGTCCCTTAGAAATTCACACACACACGCGCACAGACACAACAGCGGAATACGGGCGTATGAAGAACAACATGAGGTATCGGAGTGGGAACGTGATACACCGAAGGTCAATGTTTGGTTGGTTATGACAAAGGCAAAACTGTATGGCACGTTTTCCTTTGGCGAAAGGTCGATAACGAGTAACGGCTACCTCGACATGTTAGGACTATTCCTTGAGCAGCAGCTTCAGGATGATGGCATACGGGATACAGTTGTTTTTCAGCAAGATGGCGCTTCTCCACATTTTGCACGCATCGTGATAGCCTGAACAGAACCTTTTCAGGGAGGTGAATAGGCAGAGGGTCACCTCGGCTATGAGCTTCCCTTACTCCTTTAGACTTTTTTGCATGGGGGTATATCAAGTCCAAAATGTACACTAGCGAAGTAAATGTTCTGCCTGACATAAGGAATCGTGTCAGGGAAGCAGCAGGTCACATTATGGTTGAAATGTTATGGTCTACATTTCGTTGCGCTGCTGAAAGATGGAGTATATGTTTTGATCTGATGCAGAAGAGCAGTAGAATATGTGTAAAACTTCACAATAAAATTGATTTTTCACTCACTGTCTTCCTTCATTGAAGTGCATAGTGAGTTAAGAGACACCCCGTAGAAAGAAACTATAATACTACGGCAGACAATTTAGTTAACTGATTGATTACCACTGAAAAAGTCTATAAGCCACCAATTTCACAACACAGAAAGCTTAGATTGCAGGTTGGTTGGTTGGTTGTTTCGGGGAAGGAGACCAGACAGCGAGGTCATCGATCTCATCGGATTAGGGAAGGACGGGGAAGGAAGTCGGCAGTGCCCTTTGAAAGGAACCACCCCGGCATTTTCCTGGAGCGATTTAGGGAAATGACGGAAAACCTAAATCAGGATGGCCGGACGCGGGATTGAACCGTCATCCTCCCGAATGCGAGTCCAGTGTCTAACCACTGCGCCACCTCGCTCGGTTAGATTGCAGTCCAAACTATATATAGAATTGTAAAACAGGTATCTCATGGTCGAGAGTTAAAAATAGCGCAGGTTCTTAGTTAAATATACTGCTGTTAGCTCCTCAGAGTACCACATTCACTCCGACAAAAATTTTTAGCCAATGTCGAGCAATCAAAAGAGTTGCTCTTTGTTGACCCATCTGTAAATTTAAGATAAAAATAAGATGCTCATCTTAAAACAAAATGTCATATTTGAAGTGCTTTCTTTTCTAAAAAGCCGTCAATCAGAAAACAATCCTGTGCCTCTTAAGAAACAACGGAGGTGCTTTGCACTAACCTTAGTATTAAATATTAAACGTTAATATTCGATATACTGATTTCCAAAAGACAATTTCACTGACGGAAAAAAATCTCAATACCAAGAAGGAGTTGTAGGACGTAAACGAAAGTTGGTAGGCGTATTTCTAAGTCTGAATTTCACGCCAGTCGCATAAGAGTTGCGCTGCTATGTTGGTGCAAATAACGTTTGCTTCAAATATACGCTGCAGCGGTCGTGAGCGTTAGTTACCTTTGAGATTGGATGTGATACGTTGATGTTAGTCAAGGATGCCTTTAAGGCGACCAAGACGCCGTGATCAACAACTCACTGAGTTTGAACGAGGTCGTGTAATAGGATTACAACAAGCTAGACGTTCCTTCCGTGATACTGCAGAAAGACATGGCAGGAATGTACTTCATTGCTGGCAGCGGTGATCACAAGAATGTATGGTCGCATAAGACTGGGCTCCCGGCGTCCACGTGTCACTACCGAGAGGGAAGAACATCGTATTTAGCGTTGGCAATCACGCCAACGCATCACACTGCACCTGCAGCAGCTGGCGTCACAGTTACACAACGAACTGTTCCAAATAGGTTACCTCAAGGACAATCCCGAACCGGACGCCCTGTAGGGTGCATTCCCAGGCCCCCACAACCGCACGAGTGGTCGACTGTGAAGAGCGGACAAATTGAATAGCTGGCCGGCGGCCATTAGAGTGGTAAACTGACGCGCGGATTTCGAATGTTTATACATCGCTTTTGGTTATAAAATGCCTTCCCTAGAGTTAGGGTCACAAACATAATGCCTGATTTAAATACGTTACTACAATATAGTTTTTAATTTATGAACAAACAGCAACTAGTCACTGTTTATGAATTTATGTTACGTAGTACATGGAATCTGCCGTAGCTAAAAGTTATGCACTGGACCCCTAGCATTTTTCGTAGTTCATTTGCGATAGATGTACGCAAAATGCATCAAAATACTCGAAGATTTGCCCACAATGTTAATAGATATTTTCTGACTCTACCTTGCTTTAGATTTTATGACGAAAAGTGCGTTATATATGGCGTAGTGCTTTGGCAACTCACGACCAAATTATCAAGTTTCAACCTAACCTAGACCATGAAAACACTACCGATCAGCCAGCTACAACAAACAAGACTTCAGGCAGGCATCCAGTATCGCATTAGTCACAATATTTACTTTCGAAGATGTACACTTCAGTTTATATGTGTGGTTTTTTCATATAATAAATAAAACTCAACAACTGTTCCATCGAGAGAAGTTATGAAATCAGATTACAATTACACATATTCAGTTGCATTTTATAACGATAAAAAGCCTGCTAACACAAATTTCGTGTTGCTTGCAACTCAACTTTTATAGTTAAAATAAAATGTGGTTCACAAAGAAAAATTTATCTTCTGCTGCATATGGTCTGGAAAACGAAAGATGGATGGAACAGCATCATCTTTCAGCTTTCTGCGATTTACGTAATTTTTAAGGAAACAACTTTCTTCAAAATGATCGGAACATATAAAATGGTATTCTGTCGGTCGGAAATCTTGCCTCCTGACAGCGTGTAACCATTTTTGTAACAGCTATGGTTTTGAGAAAGGAAACCTGCAAATATATGCAAAGACATTATGCTAATACCGTTACAAAAACATTTACTAAGCAAGTGCACTGACATACAAAACAACTTAAAATATCCACATACCTGTGAAATGTAATATTCGTTCCTTTCTCGAATTTATTTGTACAATTAATCGCTGCACAACTCTTCACCATTGTACTTCTTTTGATTGGAACGTACAGACAGTACAATTACGAGTAACAAATACTGTATGTACGCCCCAACAAATATACAACGTTGAATCAGGGTCTTCATAAACAACAGTACTACACAACACATCAGACTACAACCACTATAATGGCGTCCAGCCGAAGGTTCAAATTATCCCGCGACTGCAGCGCCATCAGTGAGTCTAGTTATTTTTTACAAGGTCTTTGTGCATTCCACTGACGACAGACCAGCGCCATTTATGACTTCAGTAGGGTCAAGCAAGAGCTCATCGGAGGGCGGGGTGGAGGACTGTTGTATTTCCTGATGAAAGCTTGTTCTGCCACGGTGCCAGAGACGGCTGCGTGTTGGTTAGAAGGAGGCTCGTTGAGGACCTGCAACCGATCTGTCACCGTCCTAGAAACACTGGAGCTACACCTGGAGTTATGGTCTGGAGTACGATTTCGTATGACAGCAGAAGCACTGCCGTGGTTATCCCACGTACCCTGACTGCAAACTTGTACGTCAATCTGGTGACTGAACCTTTTGTGCCACCATTCATGAACAGCGTTCCAGGGGGTGTTTTCCAACAGGATAACTCTCGCCCACATACCACTGTTGTAACTCAACACATTCTACAGAGTGTCAACATGTCCCTTGGCCTGCGCGATCAGCTGACCTGTCTCCCGTCAAGCACATATGGGACATCATCGAACGATAACTCCGGCGTCATCCACAAACACCATTAATCGTCCGTGAACTGACCGAACAAGTGCAACACGCGTTCAGCTCCATCCCACAAACCGACATCCGGGCACCTGTACAGCACAATACATATACACTGCCATGCCTGCATTCAACCTTCTGGTGGTTATACCGGTTATTAATATACCAGAATTTCACATTTGCAATGGCTTACCTCTCGCTTACTTCAGCCTGAGATCTTGCAATGTTAATCACTTAAATATGTTACCTAGACAAACGTATTCATGAAATTTCATTAATCTACGTTAATTATTTTTTAGTGTTGCGATTTTTTTCCATCAGTGTACTTGCATGAATCAAAATGATTCTCGTTCCTGGCGAACAGTTACTGAAAAATCATTCCGTGAATGGCCTTACAACAGTATGGTTTGCGGGCGCCTGGGAAGCGTTTTGTATTATTGTCTTACCATCAGGAAATGCCGCCTCGTGTACAGTGGTGGCTTACTAAACTCGACGCAGAGACTGGGAATCGTGCTGCTCTTAAATGTCTCTACGCGCAGTCTAATTTCCTTATGAAGGACTCCAGCCGATACGTTGAGGATGATGATGTAGAAGATCTGTAAGCCGTGAATCAATAAACAAGTTAAGAGGGCAATGACTCGGTCCGCTCACGATATCTTATTCGTAAACTATTTTATAAGATTAAGCGCACTGAGGACCTGAGTGATCAGCTCCCTCGGGTGTGACCTGCCATAACTGACCTGACCTTACGCACGTAGCTACTGACGGACTCACTAACGGACATCTTCCATCTCTAGGCGTAGGAGGAGAGTTAAAACAGCTTCCTTCTGTGATTCGGGAAATTGTTCTGTTTCCCACATTAAATCGAAAAGATCTTGGAAGATTTCCTCGGTAACTCCGGTAAGTTGCGTAACATATTGCATGGGATTCTGTTGTGACGTGGTATAACACCATCTGTCTCACCTACCTTCTACGTCCAGAAAGGATGTCGTAAGCTGGCGTAAGTGAAATTCCAATTAGCGATCGCTCAGTAACAATGTGTCTTAGCAGGTAGCAGCAATTATGGTTCAAATGGCTCTAAGGACTATAGGACTTAACATCTGAGGTCATCAGTCCCCTAGACTTAGAACTACGTAAACTAACTAACCTAAGGACATCACACACTAGCAGCAGTTATTCGAGCCAAATGCTCCACCATTATCTTAACAATGTCTCCCTCGTTGCGATCGGAGACTGCATTATTACATCTTCTACACTTGAGTTAGTGATTTTTTTCCAAGTTCTGTTACCACAGTCCCTTCTTGGTACCTTAATAATTCTGTTACATTATGCACTTGCCACCTGAAACGCAGTTAGGTATTCCGCAGTCACTCCACTAGCAGACAGGCTTACTTCGCCGGCTAACGTGACCGAGCGGTTCTAGGCGCTTCAGTCTGGAACCGCACGACTGCTATGGTCGCAGGTTCGACTCCTGCCTCGGGCATGGATGTGTGTGATGTCCTTAGGTTAGATAGGTTTAAGTAGTTTTAAGTTCTACGGGACTGATGACCTCCGATGATAAGTCCCATAGTGCTCAGAGCCATTTCAATTTTTGAACAGGCTTACTTCGTCGTTGGTTTGGAAACTGCAAATGGTTGCTGCACCAACATGCGTAAGTAATATGATAGACACGTTCCTGTATACTTTCGCGATGTTGGAACACGGAAAGCTGCCTGTAGGGCGTTCAGCTTGCTTTTCTGAGAACAGATTATGGTATATAAGTTTCAGGCGCTTCTCTCCACATCGGAATGTGAATATAAGAGTGCAGATCATAGACCACGCCAAACCGAGCGGTGTGTGTGAAGAGAAGAGGAGAAATCGAGAGGTCGATGTCAGGTAATAACTCCCTTAGCACAGTTGAAATGTGTTATCTCGCTCCTCTTCTGACATGATGAAACCCTGGGGCATTTGATTGCTGAACCGCCTAACATCTGATGTAAACGGAAATCCCTACAGTGGAAACAAAGCGGTTGCTATCATAGAGAGAGTGGTGGCAGACACATCTTCACACATCCATAATTACATCTGCGGCTTGCAAATTGGTGATAAATAGGAGATGTGAGAAATAACATCAACCAGTAATGAAGACAGCCATCTCTCCTATATAATTTCCCCAGTGAGACTTTTCTATTGAAGGATATAGACCGTTAGCACAGATTCGTCAGGATCATCAAAAAGTGACACCCGCAGACAAGTGCGGAAAAGTCTTTCCTGTATAACGAGTCTCAATTCTTTCATATGTGACATTAATCATGGTTGTATGGGCAACGGTTTCACCATTCTTTTTTCCGATAGAGCTTATAGCAGTTGGGGTAATAGAGAAGGGACGGATAATGTGTGTTACTTTTAGGTATACGTTTGTCTTTCAGTGATGTAGGTACATGTTTGTTGTTACTTCTTAATTTTCATTTGATTTTGCCTACTGTAGCGAAATGATGGACTAGGATGCACTGTTATCTTATGCATCTTTAGGTGTAACGATGGAGACAATCAACTCCACAGCAGGCGAACTGTCGCAGAAGCTAAAATAAATTTTTGTCGCTCTAGAAATGCTTCACAAAATTTAAAAGCAGAGCAGCTGAGCAAGACAAGGCACAAATTAGAAAAAGAAAAATTCGTCTGATAACAGAACAGACGCGAAACCCCATTTCTTTCCTACGTTGCAACACTGAGATGTTCCTCACTTACATCAGATGAGCTCGGGAGACAATAGGCATTACCACTTTCCGAGAAACAGAGCACCTGGAAGTAGATTCTCGGGGCTAGAACTGTCTTTATAGTACTGTAATGTAATAACAGTTGAAGTTGTTCTACATTATCAGATATTTTGTAATATTAATGAGGACTTATAATATTGCGAAAGTAAGTTCGCAACCATGGACGATTATCTGCTTTTGCACAACATTTTTTGAGTAGTAACTACGCTTTCTTAAGATAACTATGTTTACATCATAGCTCATCCGCACCGGTTCAAAGATATGTAGACAGCACTTTACAATCTTACGTAATCGTATGTTGAAGTATTTGCACGAGATATCAGCGCAAAACGGCCTTGGCATAGATTAAGCCTCAAGTTGTTAGTGGTGAGCTTTCGGTAGCAGATCTGTGAACTCTTGGGGCCACCGTTTCCCCCACCTCTCCTATTCTGCATAGTCCGGTTTCATTTAAACTTTTAATTAATTATATTGACATACACCATGATTGGCATTATCCTGTTTCCTGTCTTTTCTCAATGAAAACCTGTCTTTCTTCAATGGTCATAATAAGGATAGAGGCGTATAGTTCCGCTATCAGGAGCTATACTCTGGGAAATTTCTGATTCTTGTCAGATTATAGCGATGATGAATCTTCTATTTTGAGGCTCTAAACCAGCTATGCACCGCATTAGAACGGAGCAATAATCTCGTGCATGGTATGTACAAGCAAATGTATTGAATAATAAAAGTAAAGAGAGGCAAATAGTTGATATTACTACAAATTTATGCTCTGTCACCTCGAAATGAACAATCTATGTAGTCTTAGAATGCACGCTGTTGGTAACCCTTAGGATGTAGACAGTCTCACAAGCTCCACATTTCTTCTACATTTTAACATAGGATCAATTTTGAGATTTCTAAAAAGAAGAGGAAGACGCAGAATTAGGTGACGAGATAACATCCAAGAGGATACAGCTAGGATCAACTTCAATACCAAATCGACAAATAGTGCACTCGACAGAAAGAAATGGAAGTAGCGTGTGGCGATAGGGCCTTTGGCGCTTGTAAAGTAAAAGTGAAGAACACACCCATGTCTGTAATCTATTAGACAAATGCACGAAATATTTCGAAAAAAAAAACAACATTCCGTTTGCAGAGACGATTGCTTTATGGTAGGGTACTGCTTTCTTATTTTTGACACAGTCCCTTTTTTATAATACAATCACAACCGGTTTCGGCCTTCCGAAGAGTTATTTTCTTGTTCATTACTCAACCCTGATTCTGAGAGCTCTTCGTTAAGATATTGACTCAATGCTTGTATCTAAATAACACCAAAATTGACCAAGGAACTTACACAACTAAGAGCTCCCGTAGACCTTCAGAAACGTATTACTTCGAAAATCTTTCTTCTTACAGATTGTGAAGCTTAGCACATATCTTCTGGCGAACTTTCAGGAGGTAGGGAGGAAGAAGGATTAGGGTTACATGTCTAGTCGATGACTAGGCCTTTAGAGGTGGAGCACACGTGTGGATCAGTTAAGAATGAAGTAATATGCGATCTTTTACAAAGGAATCGTCCTCTAATTAGTCTTAATCGAATCAGGGAAACCAAGGAAATAAAGATTACAGATAATATTTTTTTGAGGAAAATCAAATGTGAAACATTTCACATTCTACACTCCTGGAAATGGAAAAAAGAACACATTGACACCGGTGTGTCAGACCCACCATACTTGCTCCGGACACTGCGAGAGGGCTGTACAAGCAATGATCACACGCACGGCACAGCGGACACACCAGGAACCGCGGTGTTGGCCGTCGAATGGCGCTAGCTGCGCAGCATTTGTGCACCGCCGCCGTCAGTGTCAGCCAGTTTGCCGTGGCATACGGAGCTCCATCGCAGTCTTTAACACTGCTAGCATGCCGCGACAGCGTGGACGTGAACCTTATGTGCAATTGACGGACTTTGAGCGAGGGCGTATAGTGGGCATGCGGGAGGCCGGGTGGACGTACCGCCGAATTGCTCAACACGTGGGGCGTGAGGTCTCCACAGTACATCGATGTTGTCGCCAGTGGTCGGCGGAAGGTGCACGTGCCCGTCGACCTGGGACCGGACCGCAGCGACGCACGGATGCACGCCAAGACCGTAGGATCCTACGCAGTGCCGTAGGGGACCGCACCGCCACTTCCCAGCAAATTAGGGGCACTGTTGCTCCTGGGGTATCGGCGAGGACCATTCGCAACCGTCTCCATGAAGCTGGGCTACGGTCCCGCACACCGTTAGGCCGTCTTCCGCTCACGCCCCAACATCGTGCAGCCCGCCTCCAGTGGTGTCGCGACAGGCGTGAATGGAGGGACGAATGGAGACGTGTCGTCTTCAGCGATGAGAGTCGCTTCTGCCTTGGTGCCAATGATGGTCGTATGCGTGTTTGGCGCCGTGCAGGTGAGCGCCACAATCAGGACTGCATACGACCGAGGCACACAGGGCCAACATGCGGCATCATGGTGTGGGGAGCGATCTCCTACACTGGCCGTACACCACTGGTGATCGTCGAGGGGACACTGAATAGTGCACGGTACATCCAAACCGTCATCGAACCCATCGTTCTACCATTCCTATACCGGCAAGGGAACTTGCTGTTCCAACAGGACAATGCACGTCCGCATGTATCCCGTGCCACCCAACGTGCTCTAGAAGGTGTAAGTCAACTACCCTGGCCAGCAAGATCTCCGGATCTGTCCCCCATTGAGCATGTTTGGGACTGGATGAAGCGTCGTCTCACGCGGTCTGCACGTCCAGCACGAACGCTGGTCCAACTGAGGCGCCAGGTGGAAATGGCATGGCAAGCCGTTCCACAGGACTACATCCAGCATCTCTACGATCGTCTCCATGGGAGAATAGCAGCCTGCATTGCTGCGAAAGGTGGATATGCACTGTACTAGTGCCGACATTGTGCATGCTCTGTTGCCTGTGTCTATGTGCCTGTGGTTCTGTCAGTGTGATCATGTGATGTATCTGTCCCCAGGAATGTGTCAATAAAGTTTCCCCTTCCTGGGACGATGAATTCACGGTGTTCTTATTTCAATTTCCAGGTGTGTATAAGTAAGTTATGGTGACGAACCACATTGGACTATGAAGTAACATGTTTCAACTCAACAAATTTCCTTTTATACTTTAAACTTGAACCTCAACAATTACTCTGTTTGGTCACATTAATGTGACCCCACTTATGTCCGATGACGGCGTGCAGTAACCGCTCACAAACCGCAGGCGGCAGCACTAGCAGTGGCGGGTATACAAATTGTGTAGGGGGACGCGGAAAACAGTGTAGTCATTCTCGTAACGCAGAAACAGAGCGCGTTATCTTACGTCTAAAAGGGTATGATCATTGGCTTTAGAGCCAAGGGTGGAAGTATGAGGGGCTTTCGAAAAGTTGGTGCAAAAATAAAAACTACTTAAGTATTTGGGGTAAACCTTTTTTATTGTTCGACATAGCCTCCTTTTAGACTTGTAAGCTTCGTCCAACGGTGTTCTGATTTGTTGATCCCTTCCGAATAATAGGAATTGTCCAAGTCGGCAAAATAGCTATTAGTTGCTGCAATCACCTCCTTGTTTGAATAAAAGCTTTGTCCCACCATCCATTTCTTCAAATTGGGGAACAAATCGAAATCTGAGGGAGCCAAGTCTGGAGAATAGGGGGGATGTGAAACGAGTTGGAATCCTATTTCCGTTAATTTTGCGACCACAACTGCTGAGGTGTGTGCTGGTGCATTGTCGTGACGGAAAAGGACTTCTTTGCGTTCCAATCGCCGACGTTTTTCTTGCAGCTCGGTTTTCAAACCGTCCAATAACGATGAATAATATTCACATGTAATAGTTTTACCCTTTTCCAGATAGTCGATGAGGATTATTTCTTGCGAATCCCAAAAGACAATCGCCATAACCTTTACCGCCGAAGGAATGGTCTTCGCCTTTTTTGGTGCAGATTCTCACTTGGTAACCCATTGTTTAGATTGTTGTTTGGTGTCAGGAGTATAGTAATGTATCCATGTTTCATCCACAGTGACGAAACGACGCTTAAAGTCCTGCAGATTCTTCCTGAATAGCTGCAAACCATCCTTGCAACACTTCACACGATTCCGTTTTTGGTCACGCGTGAGCATCGCGGAACCCATCTTCCGGATAGCTTTCTCATGTCCAAATGTTTATGCAAAATATCATGTACCCGTTCATTCTAGATGCCCACAGCACTAGCAACCTCACGCACCTTAACTCTTCTGCCATCCGTCACCATATCATGGATTTGATCAATGATTTCTGGAGTCGTAACCTTCACAGGGCGTCCAGAACGTTCAGCATCACTTGTGCCCATATGGCCACACCGAAAATTTTGAAACTAATCATAAACTGTTCTAATCGAAGGTGCAGAGTCACCGTAATGTTTATCAAGCTTCTCTTTAGTCTCCTGAGGCGTTTTGCCTTTCATAAAGTAATGTTTAATCACCACACGATATTCTTTTTGTCCATTTTTTGACAATCACTCTACTTGCTTGATTCACACGAATGCCAAACACAAAGCAGTAGACCAATATGGCTGAAACTTGGTGTGCGTCTTTCCAAAGATGCTACTAACTAAACATGACCTCGATACGCGCCGGTGGTGCCATCTCTTGGACTTGGCACGGACTTTTTAAACGCCCCTCGTATTTCCGAAACGGCTATGTCTGTAAACTAAAACTGGAAAATAATTAAATTGGAAGCCATTAGAATCCCATTGTGCGCAACGACGTTAGTATTTCAGTATTAAGAAAAGGACAGCAATCTGTCCAAAATTCGTCGCTTATTGAAACAGATTTGGATTTCGACTATTAAATAGTCATCATCGGTGCTGTTGCCAACGGGTGACATAGTTCACAGCGTGTCGGAGTTCAAAAACTAATACACGTTGGCAGCTGCGCCGAAGATGACTACGTAATAGTCTAAACCTAGATCTGTTCCTATAAACGACGTATTTTGCAACTGGTAGCTATTCTTTTCTCAATATGGGAAAATAAGTCTCTTCTCCTTCCCGCTTTCCACCCTCTGCTATTAATGTGCGCTACACACATCTAATTTCGATACAAACAATCAGGAAACCTGCTAAGGTCAGATATTCCTAGTCAGGATTGAGCTCCACAATTTTCAGTGAAAGTAAGAAAATGGGCGAAAGCCAAGCTCCCATCCTTCACTGAGAATTCCGCCTTCACTATCTATGTCTTTTTTTCTGATCTCACAGTTGCTTTAATATCTTTCATCGCATTATCTGCAATCTTTTTATGATTTCGATCGCTTACAGTGGTTTAGCCGGCCGCCGTGGCCGAGCGGGTTAGGTGCTTCAGTCTGGAGCCGCGCGACCGCTACGGTCCTAGGTTCAAATCCTGCCTCGGGAATGGATGTGTGTGATGTCCTTAGGTTAGTTAGGTTTAAGTAGTTCTAAGTTCTAGGGGACTGATGACCTCAGATGTTAAGTCCCATGGTACTCAGAGCCATTTGAACCATTTTTTTGCTACGGACGCAGATTCGGATCCTGCCTCGGGCATGGATGTGTGTGATGTCCTTAGGTTAGTTAGGTTTAAGTAATTCTAAGGCTAGGTGACTGATGACCTCAGATGTTAAGTCCCATAGTGCATAGAACCATTTGAACCATTTGAAATTACAGTGGCTTCGAAAGTTCACTGTTACCGCCTTATTCAGACAGTGACGTTCCCAGTTAACAAAACCATCTACATCGCAGTGCACTTTCTGTCGTTCCAGCAGAACATAGGCTGCGACTGCTCCATCCTCTACACCCTCAACACATCATCTGGACTGTCTTCTTCCATAATTGAGTTTAAATGGTTGATACTATTGAACAGCGGGCAATAGGAGATCTGACAGGTTATTAGGAGGTATCCCACTACCTTTTGTCACCCCAGTAGATGCTGTGGAGTTTATGCGTGTGATGCACGAACAGGAGAAAAGCATTGCAAGAGTGAAAATCACAGACGATCTATTTGTGATCGTCAGCCGCCAGAGGATTTTGAACGAAAGGCGAGAGCCTTTGTTCCGTTATAGGTGCTACAGAAACTTTTAATTGGCGACGAAATTCCACATAGCATACATTTTGCAGCAGAGAGAGAGATTTATTGTATGTCATATGTATATCGGAATCGGAATCATTCCACGCTTTCATTTTCTAAATTACGCTTCTTACATTCGTGTGAAGAAAAGTTTTCAATGCCTTCCATAGATTAACATTAGTTCTAAGCACTATGGGACTTAACATCTGAGGTCATCAGTCCCTTAGACTTAGAACTACTTAAACCTAACTAACCTAAAGGACACCACAAACAGCCATGCCCGAGGCAGGATTCAAACCTGCGACCGTAGCAGCAGCGCGGTTCCGGACTGAAGCGCCTAGAACCGCTCGTCCACAGCGGCCGGCTAACATTAGTTTCACCATTTTCATTGGTTCTTTTGTTACTCATTCATAAACAACCGTAAGGTTAACCTTCATCCTACAACTACCTTTTAACGCGATGTAATTTATGTTTCGAAGTCTCTGTCTCAAAATAACTCTAAAATGTTTACGAGACTAATGATCGGCAACAGAAACCTGGTTTTCCACTTTACATTCCTAATAAGCAACCCGTGTAATATCTTTTCATGCGAGTTCCACTATCGAGAAACTGTTTACCCACAGACCACAGCCGCAATCGGCCTCGAAGCTGAGGCGAACGCAAATACAGGAGCAGGCCAAGGTCTCCGAAGATGGAGAAAGCTAGAGTTGGGGCCACTAGCCGGCTACAATTCTGCCTAGAGGCGCGCCTCCTGCAGTACACGCTTCTTGGAGCAACTGGGGCACTCCGATTTCTCTCAGCGAATAAATTAAATGTCGGGACCCTGACCATAGATATACAGGGTGTCCGAAAAGTCTTTCCCTGATTACATAAATTGATAACTCAGGCTAGAAGTAAGATACAAATATGAAACTGGTGTCTAATTGTTTACAAACTATCAAAGTTTTTTTCACACATCAGTAAACTTCCACATGAGCACCCTTAGTAGCACGTAGCACATTTACGTGATATTCAATTTCCGTCCACACCTTAGCCCACATCACTGGAGGGACCGATTCAACGACTGTGATTATCCGTTGCCGCAGGATTCCAAGATCTGGTACACGTGTTCGGTAGACCTCGTCCTTGACATAACCCCATAAAAAGAAGTCTAATGGGGTTATGTCAGGAGAGCGTGGAGGCCAAACCGTTGGCCCATCACGACCAATCCATCGCCCCATATCGAGATAGGCACGGACGTCCAAACCCCAATGAGGCGGTGCACCGTCTTGCTGAAACAAGACATCGGGGTGATACTGAAGCAGCCGAGGAACAGCATACAGTTGCAACATGTCCAGATACACTGCAGATGTGATGGTAGCCTCAGCGAAGAAGAATGGCCCGATAATTGGATCGTGCAATAGCGCGCACCAAACTTCCACCTCGCCAGGGGGTTGCGAACCCCAAATGCGCCGATTATGGCGATTCACTACTCCACTGACAAAAAAGGTCGCTTCGTCGGAAAAGGCAATTCGTCTGAGATAACCATCGTCGTCCTCAATACGGGACAGCATTTCGACCGCAAAGTCACATCGACGTGTACTGTCATTGGGCAACAAAGCATGAACGATTTGCACTTCGTAGGCACGAAACAATAAACGTTTGTGTAAAATGTCATGGAGAGAGCTTTTAGGCATCTGTAATTCACGGAAGATCAGCAACCGATCCTGTGTTCTTGAACTTCTCATACCAGGCTTTAATGCTCTTGACATCAGTTGGATTCCTTCCAAATGTTGTCTGGCCGTGTCTCTGCACTGTGGTTGGTGATCGTGTCTCATGGTACCACAGGACACACTGTGCCTTCTCCTGATTGGTTAACATGGCTTCTTGGGCACTGCACCTCATCCACTACTTACGTACTGCGAACCTAAAACAGAAAAAAACTTTAATAGTTGTAAACAATTCGACACAAGTTTCATATTTGTATCTTACTTATCAATTTATGTAATCAGGGAAAGACTTTTCGGACACCCTGTACAACATTGTCAAAACTGAAAGTACAAGTTTGCCTGGAATGAAAACCAGTATCGAGTATCTTCATCGAAGACCCAACCGCGGCAGTTTACAACAGTCAGCATCGCTGAAACACCGAGGCCATCGGTCTCATGCGCTGGACTAGAATTTAATAACTGTATACGGTAGCATTGTTAATCTTTTCTTTTTGTATCCTACTCAAGAATACCACTATTATAAAAAGATGGATTTTTCACAACAAATATCAGAAAATATTACTGTATTATGTTGTTATTTGCAACTGCGTAAAAGGTTTTCTTCAGAAGGTATGAGTGCAAACGCTAATGAGTTCCTATTTTTGCGATGAATAGACTACTTCCCGCCTAAATGATATCTCAGCACCTAATTTTATTCAGCAGAATACAATGTAATCGCATTATGCAGAATACGTTTACCATACTGCTCCCTACGACAGCAAAGTAAGCTAATAATCGTGTGGAACAAGTAAGTAGCCCAGTTAAATGCGCTATAACATTTTCACAGTCTGTTGTCTTCAAATACGTATAAGTTTTACCTTCCTTACCATATGGTACAGGTGCGCAACATTCATCGACGGCCCAAAAAATGTTGCACTACAGTGATAATTAACACTTTATTTACAAAAATCAAGCACACCAGTTGATAACTTTCAAAAAAATGTCAGCTCTGGGCGAGTTACATAAAATTCGAAGTGGCATCTTTCAACTAAAACACTTAGTTATCATTATGGTCGGGAAAGTAAGAAGTAGCATTTTGAGTGGAAATGCTTATTTCATATACTCATTGCAATTGACTAAGTACTCTGTTATTCCACAGGTACATGACGTTGAAGGTGGCAGGGGTAAAATACAGGGAGCGAAAGGCTATTTACAATTTGTACAACCAGATGGCAGTTATAAGAGTCGAGGGGCATGAAAGGGAAGCAGTGGTTGGGAAGTGAGTAAGACAGGGTTGTAGCCTCTCCCCGATGTTATTCAATCTGTATATTGAGCAAGCAGTAAAGGAAACAAAAGAAAATTCGGTGTAGATATTAAAATCCATGGAGAAGAAATAAAAACTTTGAGGTTCGCCGATGACATTGTAATTCTGTCAGAGACAGCAAAGGCCCTGGAAGAGCATTTGAACGGAATGGACAGTGTCTTGAAAGGAGGTTATAAGATGAACATCAACAAAAGCAAAACGAGGATAATGGAATGTAGTCAAATTAAGTCGGGTGATGCTGAGGGAATTAGATTAGGTAATGAGACACTTAAAGCAGCAAAATGGTCGAAGTAGAGAGGATATAAAATGTAGACTGGCAACGGTAAGGAAAGCGTTACTGAAGAAGAGAAATTTGTGAACATCGAGTATCGATGTAAGTATCAGGACGTCACTTCTGGCAGTATTTGTATGGAGTGTAGCCATATATGGAAGTGAGCCGTGCGGGATTAGCCGAGCGGTTTAAGGCGCTGCAGTCATGGACTGTGCGGCTGGTCCCGGTGGAGGCTGGAGTCCTCCTTCGGGCATGGGTGTGTGTGTTTGTCCTTAGGATAATTTAGGTTAAGTAGTGTGTAAGCTTAAGGACTGATGACCTCAGCAGTTAAGTCCCTTAAGATTTCACACACATTTGTCTTTTTTTTATGTGAAACGTGGATGATAAATAGTTTAGGCAAGAAGAGAATAGAAGCTTTCGAAATGTGGTGCTACAGAAGAATGCTGAAGATTAGATAGGTAGATCACATAACTAATGAGGAGGTATTGAACAGAATTGGAGAGAAGAGAAATTTGTGGCACAACTTGAGTATAAGAAGGGATCGATTGGAAGGACATGTTCTGAGGCATCAAGGGATCACCAATTTAGTATTGGAGGGCAGAGTGGAGGGTAAAAATCGTAGAGGGGGACCAAGAGATGAATACACTAAACAGATTCAGAAGGATGTAGGTTGCAGTAGGTACTGGGAGATGAAGAACCTTGCACAGGATAGAGTAGCATGGAGAGCTGCATCAAACCAGTCTCTGGACTGAAGACCACAACAACAACAACAACATGAAGTTGATAATTACGACTGCAAAAGCTTTACAAATCAATTAGAAAATTATGCAGGGATAGAGTCTGGTCAACAACTATTGATATTTATGGAACAGAGCCTTTACAAACAAACTTTTATTTCAATTGACCTCAAAAATTGACTTTAATCATTGCCACGTTGCGTTTGTGACCTATAAAACTGTGTGTCACGGAACCGCAACGTTCAAAGCCTTGATGGGAATATTTTCAGTCTCACGCGACCACAGTGTTATTGCACCTGGGAGTGGGGGAGCTTCTGTCGGCTTATTGTGAGTTTTCGTCTTGATCTTTCACGAGGAGACTCTGAAACACTTGTAAGTATATGCAATACTGGCTTATAAATATTCACAGTGTGATGCATTTTCCTTAGACATCACCGTACTTGTTTGCTGTTACGTCACCGTATGTCTTCGATAACTGTTACTGGTGATCAAGTACAATAATATGACGGTCGTGTAGTACGTTTGCTGTACTTGACGACTTTCGTCCTTGTTGACGAGGGTGTTGGAATATGTTAACCTGACAAAGTCTCTGTGTACTGCTTCTACAGTGCACGACCTTTGCTCAATCAGTTTCTTCAACCAAATTTAAGAAATATGTACTAAAGTGTCTTCCACACAATCGCTGTCTTTTTTAATGTTCCTACCACCTTATCAGTATGTCTTGTTCCACACAAATTTCATTGTATTGTTTTACCTCTCAATTTGAGATAAGAAGTGTACACTCCCACATTTCCTCACCACGTTTATTTTTTTTTTTTTATTTTCCAAGCCACTGCGTTAAGAACCTCTTATGTCTCCTGTGGTTTTTGTATAAGTATTACAAAAACAACGTAAATTTTTGTTTAAGCGTATGTCACAAAATTTAGTACTTCACTCTACATAACCTTGTTTAATGTGCACTGTTATGCAACGCCATTAAAAAAAAGACATAAACAGAAGACAGCGAAAATAAGGACAGACCAAATTTACTAACACGTAACATACAATTACTCATACCAGAAAACTCACTGCACAACATAAAAAAGATGTGACACTCCTTAATATAAGGCAAGTAGCTAACACACAAGATCAAAAAATGGCTCTGAGCACTATGGGACTTAACTTCTAAGGTCATCAGTCCCCTAGAACTTAGAACTACTTAAACCTGACTAACCTAAGGAAATCACACACATCCATGCCCGAGGCAGGATTCGAACCTGCGACCGTAGTGGTCGCGCGGTTCGAGACTGTAGCGCCTAGAACCGCTCGGCCACCCCGGCCGGCACACTAGATCAAGAACATTTTAAAAGACATGGAATCAAAACAGCCTTCAAAACAAGTAGCACAATTCAAAAGACACTAAAAACAGAGACAAAAGAGAAAAATAATTGCAATATGTCAGTTAAAATGTAAAAGCTGCAACACTAAAAATATTGGGACAAGTGACAAAAATTTTAATATTGCATACAAAGAATTATGGGGGAGTTAAACAGTGAATGTGACCAGTCAACATATACAGGTCGTCTGATACAAGAAAACATCCAATACAATGAGATAAAGGCGGACGTATGTCTTAAAATATGGTCAGTGACCAAAAAAGCACTAACAGAGGGACAGTATTCCAAATAATTCGGAACATACCATAAAACAGTGAAGAAAAGCTTGGGACGCACACACACGCACACACACACACACACACACAAACACACACCAATATCACCAGAGCACACCAACTACATCACCTCTCCCCCCAGTCACTCTCGCCGGCGGAGTGGCCATGCGGTTCTAGGCGCTACATTCTGGAGCCGAGCGACCGCTACGGTCGCAGGTTCGAATCCTGCGTCGGGCATGGATGTGTGTGATGTCCTTAGGTTAGTTAGGTTTAATTAGTTCTAAGCTGTAGGCGACTGATGACCTCAGAAGTTAAGTCGCATTGTGCTCAGAGCCATTTGAACCAGTCACTCTCACCTCGTCAAGGTCATACTCCACTGCTTCGTTCCGCAGTTGACACAGAAGCAACGCCAAGTGTAGTGCAGAGAAAGTAAGGCTGTATGCTATGAAATGGATATTTATAATATGTAGTTAATTAAAAACCTACATTATACCATCTAGTGCTAACACAAGGTACCACTGAAAATGCGTAATACAATTATGTGAGACACGTTTGCTAAATCAACAAAATTCAAGTTCAGTTGCAAAAGACAGATGACATTTACTCTTATCTACTCGATTAAGGTAATTATAATTAAATCTACATCTACATCTACATCTACATTTATACTCCGCAAGCCACCCAACGGTGTGTAGCGGAGGGTACTTTACGTGCCACTGTCATTACCTCCCTTTTCTGTTCCAGTCGCGTATGGTTCGCGGGAAGAACGACTGTCTGAAAGCCTCCGTGCGCGCTCGAATCTCTCTAATTTTACATTCGTGATCTCCTCGGGAGGTATAAGTAGGGGGAAGCAATATATTCGATACCTCATCCAGAAACGCACCCTCTCGAAAACTGGCGAGTAAGCTACACCGCGATGCAGAGCGCCTCTCTTGCGGAGTCTGCCACTTGAGTTTGCTAAACATCTCCGTAAAGCTATCACGCATAAGTTTGTAGCTTTTTTCATAAGTTTAATAAACGCAAAGATACATACAACAGAGACTTTAGTCATCAATAATATATTCTCCTTCACTATTTACAACAATCTGCCAACGCTGGGGTAACTTTCCGATTTCGCGAGTGTATAAATAAAGTGGTTTGGAGATGAAGAACTTGTCGAGCCAAATTCGGAACGCATTTTCACCCGGAAAGAAAGTTCCTTGAAGGTTGTTCGGTAGAGAGAGCAAAAGGTGAAAATCTAAGCGCGCAAAATCAGGTGAATAATGTGCGTGCGGAATGACGCCTCACCCTAACTCCCGTAAAGCGTTTTCTCTCAGTCTAGCATAATGCACGCGGGCGTTATCTGGAGTAACATCACTTCACGTAGCCTTCCTTGTCGTTCTTCTTGGACTGCGTCCGCAAGACGTCTCATTTGTTGAAGATAAATGTCAGAGTTGTGGTTACACCCCAGGGAAGCATTTCGTAGGACACCACACCGTCGTTGTTCCTTCAGATGCTTACCATTACTTTTTGTGGATGCACGCAGGTCTTTGTAAGGGAGTTGCTGCTTTGTTAGGGCTCAACCGTTCCTTTCTTTTCTTTGCGCTAGCATAAAGGCACCATTTCTCGTCGCCAGGAATGATTCAAAATATGAGTGGTCGGTATTTTTCCAAAGCCAATTGATGACGAGCAACCAGAGATGCACATATTGCTACCCGCTGATTTTTATGATTTTGGCTTAGAGCATGCGGTACCCATACTCCTGATTTTTGAACCTTTCCAGTTGTATGCCAATGTTGGACGATGGTGTAACGACCACAGTTCATCACATTTGCCAGGTCACGAGTACAGCGACGTGGAGCATTGTGCATTAATGCGTTTAAACGATCTTCATCAAACCCCGAAGGACTTCCTGAACTTGAAAAGTCATTAATATCAGAACGATACTCCTTAAAACGAGAAAACCATTATCTTGTCGTGCTGTGTCCAATGGCATTATTTCCATCAACGACGCAAATGTTCCTGACTGCCACCGCTGCTGTCACCCCTGTATTGAAATGAAACACAAGAACATCTCGGAAATGTCCCGATGTCCCCACATGACACTCCATTTTCTAGCGTCCACTGCACCACACACTATCTCCAAATGACAAAACGACAATATTTAAACTCAAATAACATCAGTGAACTACAAACAATCGATAAATAAATCCATAGCAACCGGAATACCAACACGCAAACCGAATGTGCTAGGAACCTATGCACAAAACGAATATACACTACTGTCCACTGAAATTGCTACACCACGAAGGTGACGTGCTACAGACGCGAAATTTAACCGACAGGAAGAAGGTGCTGTGATATGCAAATGTTGAGCATTCACACAAGGTTGGCGCTGGTGGCGACGCCTACAACGTGCTGACATGAGGAAAGTTTCCAACCGATTTCTCATACACGAACAGCAGTTGACCGACGTTGCCTCGTGAAACGTTGTTGTGATGCCTCATGTAAGGAAGAGAAATGCGTACCATCACGTTTCCGACTTTGATAAAGGTCGGATTGTAACCTATCGCGACTGCGGTTTATCGTATCGCAACATTGCTGCTCCGGTTGGTCGAGATCCAATGACTGTTAGCGGAATATGGAATCTGTGGGTTCAGGAGGGTAATACGGAACGCCGTGCTGGATCCCAACGTCCTCGTATCACTAGCAGTCGAGATGACAGCCATCTTATCCGCATGGCTGTAACGGATCGTGCAGCCACGTCTCGATCCCTGAGTCAACAGATGGGGACGTTAGCAAGACAACAACCATCTGCACGAACAGTTGGACGACGTTTGCAGCAGCATGGACTATCAGCTCGGAGACCATGGCTGCGTTTGCCCTTGACACTGCATCACAGACAGGAGCGACGGCGATGGTGTACCCAACTACGAACCTGGGTGCACGAATGTCGAAACGTCATTTTTTCGGATGAATCCAGGTTATGTTTACAGCATCACGATGGTCGCATCCGTGTTTGGCGACATCGCAGTGAATGCACATTGGAAGCATGTATTCGTCATCGCCATACTGGCGTATCACCCGGAGTGATGGTATGGGACGCCATTGGTTACACGTCTCGGTCACCTCTTGTTCGCATTGACTGCACTTTGAACAGTGGATGTTACATTTCAGATATGTTACGACCCGTGGCTCTACCCTTCATTCGATCCCTGCGAAACCCTACATTTCAGCAGGATAATGCACGACCGCATGTTTCAGGTCCTGTACGGGCCTTTCTCGATACAGAAAATGTTCAACTGCTGCCCCGGTCAGCACATTCTCCAGATCTCTCATCAATTGAAAATGTCTGGTCAATGGTGGCCGAGCAACTGGCTCGTCACAAAACGCCAGTCACTACTCTTGATGAACTGTGGTATCGTGCATGGGCAGCTGTACCTGTACACGCCATCCAAGCTGTGTTTGACTCAATGCCTAGGCGTATCAAGGCCGTTATTACGGCTAGAGGTGATTGTTGTCGGTACTGACTTCTCAGGATCTATGCACCCAAATTGCGTGAAAATGTAATCACATGTCAGTTCTGGTATAATATATTTGTCCAATGAATACCCGTTTATCATCTGCATTTATTCTTGGTGTAGCAATTTTAATGGCCAGTAGTGTCTAACGTAAGTGCACAAACTTACAGTTACCAACCAACATGTGCTACCTCTATCATTTATGTACAAGCACAAACACAAACACACGTCTGGTTTATTGGTTGGTTGATTTGGGGAATGGGACCAAACAGCGAGGTCATCGGTCCCATCGGATTAGGGAAGGATGGGGAAGAAAGTCGGCTGCGTCCTTTCAAAGGAGCCATCCGGGAATTTGCTGAAGCGATTTAGGGAAATCACGGAAAACCTAAAACAGGATGACCGGATGCGGATTTGAACCGTCGTCCTCCAGAATGCGAGTGTAGTGTGCTAACCTCTGTGCCACATCGTTCGGTCGTGTCTAATTTATAAATTTCGACATAAAAGGAAAAGTAGAGTAGCTTCATATGAAAAGGTGACTCACACACGAAGTGTAAATGAATATAATAGGCAGTATAACCAAAGTATTTTAGCTATAGAGAGATAATTTAAAAGATGCTTAGGTAAGATACCATGTTGAGCAAATGTAATAGTTGATTTGTTGTACTCGACATGTTCAGACGGTCATATCGGTTTGCACCCTCTTCTTTACTGCAGTCGCATATGCGCGTGCGACCAATCAATACATGCAAGTGTTTCCTACAGCAGCCTTCCTCGTAGGTAAGGCGTGTTATGTTCCTTGTGCCAAAAATTAGTCACCAGTAGTCAATTTATTTTAATATAATATGTGTCTTTGCATCTGGAAGACTTGTCATTCTGCATTCCACTTCTCTCTGATTTTCAGTTTAAGTTCGTTTAAAAGGTCCACAACTGGTGTTTCTATATTTTCTCTGCCTCCGTCATTTGTAGTTGCTTTAGCTAACTTATCTGCTGCTTGATTAGCCGGAATAAGCACGTGATATTCGAACTCCGAATTGTGCGCTCTAATGTCTGATTCATGATGTCGCATGCTACTAGATGATTGTTACAGTCTCTGTAGCAGTATATCAATAATTCGAGCGCTGAACTGAAATCAGAGAGGATAATGGTATGAACATCGAGATGCTTCTCGCCGTATATAAGCGCTCGTTACATAGCTGTAAGCTCAACTGTTATAATTGTCAGTCCTTCAAGCAGAATGAATTTCTTACCACTTCTTTTCTAATGAGTACTACAACATCCATATTCGTTCTTCTATGTGTCGATTTAGCTTGGTCTTGCCTTACTATAGTTGGAGAGATATTCATTTAATACACATCAAAATCCAGGTCTCAGCCTCATACCTATCCCTTGGATGCTTTGCTGAGATACTGCTTGACACCTCGTCGGACGGGATGTTTCCGCACCTCTTCATCCTGGGTACACTTTCTTACCACTCGTTGTTACTTGAAGATCAAAGCTGTATACTATAAGTTCATAAATGAACTATCGAAAGTCTATATTTCACACAAAAATCAAGTTTCGAAGCGAAGGAATTGTCTTTTTCCTACACGTACTGATGCTGTCTGACGCCAAGCTAACGTATTATTGTTCTGAAATGCTCCTAACTAAACTCAGACAGTACAGGGGGTATCGAATTAGCGCAGGCAGGCCGTTTAGTGTCATCCTAGGCGCTAGAGGAGGACCTCGGAATTCCATAGAACATTTTTTCTTTCAAGGATTAGACTTTTGTCTCATATTTTAGAAGGTTCGAAGCATAATTCATTGAAATGTGTGAAATAATAGACAATAACGTTTATGTATGATTACTTCATGTCTGGGTGGTTGTAGTTCAGTAATTGTAGTTGACTAAATTGTCTGGAAACAGGAAAAAATTGTTCGTGTGAAAAGGATTCAGGGCTCTTTATTCGATCCAACCACCCGGAAACGGATCTCCCAAATTATTCCAGGGGAAACCAAGATAATTTCTATCACTAATCCACGGCCGATATTCTGCTCTTTCCTTGTTCATTGACAATATTTGTAAAGTAAAGAAAGTTATTATGATGTGTAATTATCATTATTGCTGTTTCCATTATAGGTTTTACTTTGACATTACATAGTGCAGCATTTAATTATCCTGGTTTTGCTTTTCAGAAATGCTTCATAAATTATATGTTCTATGACATTGTCACGTACATACAGAGGTCCAGATGAATTAAAAAATAGAGAGCTAAATAAGAGATAATTTTCGAATTTACAGTTTGTGTCATAGTTTTTCCTATCCATTCTGTAACTGAAGAAAATGCAAAGTTATTCATTTTATTTAATTAGAATCGCTTTTTGGGTAGGTGCATAAGTTCGTAGCATTTTTTCATAAGTTTAATAAACACAACAGATACATACAACAGAGACTTTATCCATTAATGATATATTCTCCTTCACTAGCTACAAAAGTCTGCCAACCCTAGGACAACTTTTCAGTTCCGTGACGGTAGAAATGACACGGTTTTGAGGTGAAGAACTCGCCAAGACATGTTAATATCGCGTTTTCATCTGGAGAGGAAATTCCATGAAGGTTTCTCGATAGAGAGCAGAAAAAGTGAAAATCTGAGGGCTCAGTATCAGTTGAATAAGGTGGGCGCGGATTGAATTCCCAAACCAACTCCTGTATCGTGTTTCTTCTCAGTGTATCAGTATGTGGGCGGGTGTTATCGTGGAGTAACATCACCTCACAAAGTCTTCCTTGTCGTTGTTCTTGGTCTGCGTCTGCAAGACGTCTCACTTGTTGACAGTGAATGTCAGCAGTGGTGGTTACACATCGGGAAAGCAATTCGCAGTACACCACACCGTCGCTCTTCCGCCAGATGCATAACACCATCTTTTGTGGATGCTCGTAGGTCCTTGTATGTCATACTGATAATGCGTTCGTATTGCCAAGTTCCTCGCAAATTTGACTCGATTTTGTAATCACTGAAGTAACGTGTCGTACCCTCTCAACCTGTGAAGTTTCATTGCACCTCTTCCTCCACATGCCTGGTGGTTCACTTTTGTTTGCCAGGCAGTGTACATGAAATGAATTAAATGCATTGAAATGAAATGAATTAATAGATCGGGATGAAACCAGGGGAGGTACAATTCACTTTATCTGTATTCGTGATGTATATACGCAGACGGAAGCGACGAATAACATTTGTACGAAGTACGGGATTCGAACCCTGGTCTCCTGCTCACTAGGCAGATACCCTAACCACTACGGCACTCTTGCACAACTGCACAGACTACCCTAGCACGCCTCCTTCCTCAATCCACATTCACGGCCGAGCCCCTAAAGTCGAACAGCACTGAAGACCGTCTCCAACTGTATTGGAATAGCACCTCAACATCGAACTAAACGGGGAATACTGCCTGAAACTCAACGATAGGTGCTTTCATAAAATGAATCAAATGAAACTATATGGTTCCAGAGACCTTTTCAAGTCTCAAACGTACACTCCTGGAAATGGAAAAAAGAACACATTGACACCGGTGTGTCAGACCCACCATACTTGCTCCAGACACTGCGAGAGGGCTGTACAAGCAATGATCACACGCACGGCACAGCGGACACACCAGGAACCGCGGTGTTGGCCGTCGAATGGCGCTAGCTGCGCAGCATTTGTGCACCGCCACCGTCAGTGTCAGCCAGTTTGCCGTGGCATACGGAGCTCCATCGCAGTCTTTAACACTGGTAGCATGCCGCGACAGCGTGGACGTGAACCGTATGTGCAGTTGACGGACTTTGAGCGAGGGCGTATAGTGGGCATGCGGGAGGCCGGGTGGACGTACCGCCGAATTGCTCAACACGTGGGGCGTGAGGTCTCCACAGTACATCGATGTTGTCGCCAGTGGTCGGCGGAAGGTGCACGTGCCCGTCGACCTGGGACCGGACCGCAGCGACGCACGGATGCACGCCAAGACCGTTGGATCGTACGCAGTGCCGTAGGGGACCGCACCGCCACTTCCCAGCAAATTAGGGACACTGTTGCTCCTGGGGTATCGGCGAGGACCATTCGCAACCGTCTCCATGAAGCTGGGCTACGGTCCCGCACACCGTTAGGCCGTCTTCCGCTCACGCCCCAACATCGTGCAGCCCGCCTCCAGTGGTGTCGCGACAGGCGTGAATGGAGGGACGAATGGAGACGTGTCGTCTTCAGCGATGAGAGTCGCTTCTGCCTTGGTGCCAATGATGGTCGTATGCGTGTTTGGCGCCGTGCAGGTGAGCGCCACAATCAGGACTACATACGACCGAGGCACACAGGGCCAACACCCGGCATCATGGTGTGGGGAGCGATCTCCTACACTGGCCGCGAACCCATCGTTCTACCATTCCTAGACCGGCAAGGGAACTTGCTGTTCCAACAGGACAATGCACGTCCGCATGTATCCCGTGCCACCCAACGTGCTCTAGAAGGTGTAAGTCAACTACCCTGGCCAGCAAGATCTCCGGATCTGTCCCCCATTGAGCATGTTTGGGACTGGATGAAGCGTCGTCTCACGCGGTCTGCACGTCCAGCACGAACGCTGGTCCAACTGAGGCGCCAGGTGGAAATGGCATGGCAAGCCGTTCCACAGGACTACATCCAGCATCTCTACGATCGTCTCCATGGGAGAATAGCAGCCTGCATTGCTGCGAAAGGCGGATATACACGGTACTAGTGCCGACATTGTGCATGCTCTGTTGCCTGTGTCTATGTGCCTGTGGTTCTGTCAGTGTGATCATGTGATGTATCTGACCCCAGGAATGTGTCAATAAAGTTTCCCCTTCCTGGGACAATGAATTCACGGTGTTCTTATTTCAATTTCCAGGAGTGTATTACACTATTGCAATTTCGGCCTTAGGCCAGTATCAAGTGCTGATATTATAGCTTTAAGCCATGTCAACGTAATGTAAGGTGACACATTTGCATGTCGTTGTCAATCCTGTTATATACATTCGTGTCGTTGTTACACAGTGCTAGCCTAATGCCGAAATTGCAATAGTGTAATAGAAACCTATAATAGTCACTGGCGTAAAGATGATGTCCTTCAAAAAGTTTTGTATGACTATGAATGCCAGTTACAACAAGGATATTAGATGACTATGTTATTTCCACTTTCACCGTATGCTGTATAAATCTTCGATACGGTTCCTCTTGAAACACCAAACACTTCATTTGTCTTGGTTACGGACGCACCCACTATACGATCACCACGTTTGAAGTCACTTAACTCCGACATAATGCACTCGCAACTGGATAGTTCACAGTTCTGGCCACGACGATTTGCAACATATTTAGGACACTTCACAAGTTCGGCTATTGGTCAAATACAACAGAGCAACCTACAGGCCTGGCTAGCAACTTTATTTATGTTCAAGCACGCATTTCTCACGGTGTTTCCATATTTTTGTCCAATTCCTGTAAGTAGGAAGTCCGGGTTCGTGTCGCGATCTGACTCAACTTCTCTTCTGTCATTACCTGCTCGTCTTGAACATGTTCGTGAGGTACTGAGAAAACTAGTCGCAACTGGCAGCCGCCACGGAGGTCTCCCTCCTACGTTACAGTTCGAACTCTTTACTGAAACAGGGTTCGTCTTCCATTGCAGTTCTTCAAAAACCTCTACGTTGTTGGCAGCCACGTACAGCACTAAGGGTAATTACAAATATCTTCAGCGGTCTTACTGTTATGGAACAGATTTTCCGGCTTTGTTACTTCTGAAAACTTTTGTCCTTATTTGAACACACATGCGTTAAAAAACTGAGAGGATCTACGTACAAGTTTTCACGAAACAAATTTAGTCCGCACCAATGATATTGTTCATATGCCTCTTTATTTTCTTCCTCACAGACTGAGTCATTTCATTCTGCAATAGATAATCACATTACGGACAGAATCTTGTTTATGTCATGCTTTGATATACAGGGTGTTACAAAAAGGTACGGCCAAACTTTCAGGAAACATTCCTCACACACAAAGAAGGAAAATATGTTATGTGGACATGTGTCCGGAAACGCTTACTTTCCATGTTAGAGCTTATTTTATTACTTCTCTTCAAATCACATTAATCATGGAATGGAAACACACAGCAACAGAACGTACCAGCGTGACTTCAAACACTTTGTTACAGGAAATGTTCAAAATGTCCTCTGTTAGCGAGGATACATGCATCCACCCTCCGTCGCATGGAATCCCTGATCTGTTGTTGAGAAGCGTACGAACACTTCGACTGAAATGTGCAGGAGCTCCATCGTGCATGAACCACATGTTGTGTCGTACTTGTAAAGGTACATGTTCTAGCAGCACAGGTAGAGTATCCCGTATGAAATCATGACAACGTGCTCCATTGAGCGTAGGTGGAAGAACATGGGGCCCAATCAAGACATCACCAACAATGCCTGCCCAAACGTTCACAGAAAATCTGTGTTGATGACGTGATTGTACAATTGCGTGCGGATTCTCGTCAGCCCACACATGTTGATTGTGAAAAATTACAATTTGATCACGTTGAAATGAAGCCTCATCCGTAAAGAGAACATTTGCACTGAAATGAGGATTGACACATTGTTGGATGAACCATTCGCAGAAGTGTACCCGTGGAGGCCAATCAGCTGCAGATAGTGCCTACACACGCTGTACATGGTAAGGAAACAACTGGTTCTCCCTAGCACTCTCCATACAGTGACGTGGTCGGCGTTACCTTGTACAGCAGCAACTTCTCTGACGCTGACATTAGGGTTATCGTCAACTGCACGGAGAATTGCCTCGTCCATTGCAGGTGTCCTCGTCGTTTTAGGTCTTCCCCAGTCGCGAGTCATAGGCTGGAATGTTCCGTGCTCCCTAAGACGCCGATCAATTGCTTCGAACGTCTTCCTGTCGGGACACCTTCGTTCTGGAAATCTGTCTCGATACAAACGTACCGCGCCACGGCTATTGCCCCGTGCAAGTCCATACATCAAATGGGCATCTGCCAACTCCGCATTTGTAAACATTGCACTGACTGCAAAACCACGTTCGTGATGAACACTAACCTGTTGATGCTACGTACTGATGTGCTTGATGCTAGAACTGTTAGAGCAATGAGTCGCATTTCAACACAAGCACCGAAGTCAACATTACCTTCCTTGAATTGGTCCAACTGGCGGTGAATCGAGGAAGTACAGTACATACTGACGAAACTAAAATGAGCTCTAACATGGAAACTAAGCGTTTCCGGACACATGTCCACATAACATCTTTTCTTTATTTGTGTGTGAGGAATGTTTCCTGAAAGTTTGGCCGTACCTTTTTGTAACACCCTGTATAGACTAGTATTTCTCAAGCTCATCTTTTCACCTTCCAGCGATATTTAAAAGCCATTATTAGAGGCAGTCCAGACAGACGAAAATATTCCGCTATCTAAGAGATAACTAATCTGAAAGTTGTTTGACAGTCTAGGTCATAACGGTTAGATGATTAAGTTGGAAACAACATTGACGCTTCTCATCATAATAAACAAAGCGCTCTGTAGGCCTACAGTCGTCTTTTCACAGGCCGCTTCCGCTCCATAAAATTACGTTGGTACGCAAAACTTAAGGACGAAAGTAACTTTCGCGTGATGTGTTCTGCCAAGTAGCGTAGTTCACTGGAACTTGTGCCATACATAGGAGGAACGGCTACAATGTAATACAGAAGGTAACTGAAAGAAATACGCAATGAGACGACCGGAAGTAACACTTTCATTCAAACGCAATAATTACACTGAAGTCACCGGACCTACTGATAACAAACACACCCGAACTTTACGACTCAGTACGCGCAGAACAGGGAATCAGTGATCATAAGGCCGTTGCAGCATACCTGAATATGGAAGTAAATGGGAATATAAAAAAAGGGAGGAAGGTTTAAGTTCAAGGCAACCGTAAAATGCGTTTTAGACAGGTACGTGCCGAGTAAAACTGTGAGGGACGGGAAAAACCCACTATGCTTCAACAACAAAGTTAGGAAACTACTGAGAAAGCAAAGAGAGCTTCACTGCAAATTTAAACGCAGCCAAAACCTCTCAGACAAAAAGAAGCTAAACGATGTCAAAGTTAGCGTAAGGAGGGCTATCCGTGAAGCGTTCAGTGAATTCGAAAGTAAAATTCTATTTACTGACTTGACAGAAAATCCTAGGAAGTTCTGGTCTGACGTTAAATCAGTTAGTGGATCGAAACAGCATATCCAGACACTCTGGGATGATAATGGCATTGAAACAGAGGATGACACGCGTAAAGCTGAAATACTAAACACCTTTTTCCAAAGCTGTTTCACAGAGGAAGACCGCACTGCAGTTCCTTCTCTAAATCATCGACATCGAAATAAGTGTCCAAGGAATAGAAAAGCAACTGAAATCACTCAACAGAGGAAAGTCCACTGGACCTGACGGGATACCAATTCGATTCTACACAGAGTACGCGAAATAACTTGCCCCCCTTCTAACAGTTGTGTACCGCAAGTCTCTAGAGGAACGGAAGGTTCCAAATGATTGGAAAAGAGCATAGGTAGTTCCAGTTTTCAAGAAGGGTCGTCGAGCAGATGCGCAAAACTATAGGCCTAGATCTCTGACATCGATCTGTTGTAGAATTTTAGAACACGTTTTTTGCTTGCGTATCATGTCATTTATGGAATCTACTCTGTAGGAATCAACATGGATTCCGGAAACAGCGATAGTGTGAGACCCATCTCGCTATATTTTTTTTTTTTCATGAGACCCAGAAAATATTAGATACAGGCTCCCAGGTAGATGCCATTTTCCTTGACTTCCGGAAGGCGTTCGATACAGTTTCGCACTGTCGCCTGATAAACAAAGTAAGAGCCCACGGAATATCAGACCAGCTGTGTGGCTGGATTGAAGATATTTTAGCAAACAGAACACAGCATGTTGTTCTCAATAGAGAGACGTCTACAGACGTTAAAGTAACCTCTGGCGTGCCACAGGGGAGTGTTATGGGACCATTGCTTTTCACAATATACATAAATGACCTAGTAGATAGTGTCGGAAGTTCCATGCGGCTTTTCGCGGATGATGCTGTAGTATATAGAGAAGTTGCAGCATTAGAAAATTGCAGCGAAATGCAGGAAGATCTGCAGAGGATAGGCACTTGGTGCAGGGAGTGGCAACTGACCCTTAACATAGACAAATGTAATATATTGCGAATACATAGAAAGAAGGATCCTTTATTGTATGGTTATATGATAGCAAAACAAACACTGATAGCAGTTACTTCTGTAAAATATCTGGGAGTATGCGTACGGAACGATTTGAAGTGAAATGATCATATAAAACTAATTGTTGGTAAGGCGGGTGCCAGGTTGAGATTCATTGGGAGAGTCCTTAGAAAATGTAGACCTATACTTGAGTGTTGCTCATCAGTGTGGGATCCGTACCAGGTCGGGTTGACAGAGGAGATAGAGAAGATCCAAAGAAGAGCGGCGCGTTTCGTCACAGGGTTATTTGGTAAGCGTGATGGCGTTACGGAGATGTTTAGCAAACTCAAGTGGCAGACTCTGCAAGAGAGGCGCTCTGCATCGCGGTGTAGCTTGCTCACCAGGTTTCGAGAGGGTGCGTTTCTGGATGAGGTATCGAATATATTGCTTCCCCCTACTTATACCTCCCGAGGAGATCACGAATGTAAAATCAGAGAGATTCGAGCGTACACGGAGGCTTTCCGGCAGTCGTTCTTCCCGCGAACCATATGCGACTGGAACAGGAAAGGGAGGTAATGACAGTGGCACGTAAAGTGCCCTCCGCCACACACCGTTGGGTGGCTTGCGGAGTATAAATGTAGATATAGATGTAAACCGCGCCCGCTGCTGTTCTAGGCGCTTAAGTCCGGAACCGCGCTGCTGCTACGGTCGCAGGTTAGAATCCTGCCTCGGGCATGGATGCGTGTGATGTCCTTAGGTTAGTTAGGGTTACGTTGTTCTATGTCTAAGGGACTGATGAACTCAGATGTTAAGTCCCATAGTGCTTAGAGCCATTTGAACCATTTTGAAGTCACCGCTATTTATGATCGTCCTTTGGACATTGCAAAAGGTAGGACATGGTTCTCGATATGGTATGTGACCACCGTGGACAGCAATGCATGATCTACAATGTGCCTCGATGTTGGCCACAAGGTTGGTAAGGAGTTCTTGTGGTAGGGCGTTCCATTCCTCCACCACCGTGATTGACAAGTACAGGATGGTCAAAGGTGCGTGTGGACGTGCTGTAATATGTCTGACCAACGCATCCCATTTGTGCTCGATGGATTTTAAGTCTAGGGAACTGGCAGGCCAGTCAACTCGCCGAATGTCCTCTCATTTCAAGCGTTCCTCCACCTGTACTGTTCGATGCGATCGCTCTTTGTCATCCACAAAAGTGAAGTCAGGGTGGACTGCATTCCTGAAAAGACGCACATCGGATTAGAGTGCCACAACAGTATTGACCAGCGAGCGTACCGTGTTTAAAGATTTAGAGGTCAGTGCGCTCTTGCGACATTGTGCCTCTACACCATTACACCTGGACCACCAAAACAATGTCCGCCCCAATAGCTGAGTGGTCAGCGTGACGGATTGCTGTCCTACGAGCCCGGGTTCGATTCCCCGCTGAATCGGGGAATTTTCGCCGCTCAGGGACTGGGTGTTGTGTTGTCTTCATCATCATTTCATCCCCATCCGGCGCGTAGATCGTCCAATGCGGCGTCGAATGTAATAAGACCTGCGCAACAGCGACCGGACCTGCCCCGCAAGGGGCCTTCCGGCCAATGACGCCAAACGCTCATCTCCATTACCAAAACGATCATGTCCGACAATGCTGGACATACTGTCACACGACAAGAGGTGGGAACACTTAATATACTCAGGAATATTGTCAAACATCATCGTCTTGTTGGTCCAGTTGTTATGTTGTGGGTAGGTATGATTTTGCATTGGAGTACGGTCCTTGAAGTCTTTGAACACAGTACACTCACCGGTCAACGGTAATGTGTTACTGTACTAATTCCCTATGTGCGTTTTAAGGGATGACTATGCGCCACTGCTTAGATCTGAAGATGATCCTCAGTCTTCGTTACATTTCACATAATTGAATATGAGGAACTGAACAGTAAATCAGAATTTTCTTAGATTTATTTATTCTTCAATTTCCCTCGTAACGTACACAAGCATGTGATTCTTCTGTTCAGCTTCTCTAGGACAACACAGTGCATTCATTTCGCTGTGGAAAGGATCATTAGTCATCAATGTAGTGCATGGTGTCGATGCTTAAGAGTAGTTTTCCTTGGAATATCTATTGAGTTGCAGAAGAATGTGAGAAACTGACGATACTACAGTCTCTGAGCAAAAGTATCCAGACACCTATTTGTCGCGAAAGATTCCTGTTGGTCTTTCAACAATATTTACTATCCACATTCATGATATCTATCGCCTGACCACTCGCTGACTTTATTAAATTACTCCATATCTCAAGACTGCGTCGTTGACGAGTAGCTAAAACTTATTCTTAATTCCTTCCTTCTCTGGAACAGTCACAGCAAAACCAAGAGAAAAGAAACTTCCTGCTGATATGATGTCTCGTCTGTTCCACTCCTTTCTCTATCGTCCACGAGCTTTCACAACACACTTAAAGGTACCTTGGAAGGCATTCCAAACACGTTGCGGGGAAATCGATAGAGCATCCGAGGTCTTTTTCCTGCTTGCAGTCATTAGTAAACACAACGACATAATTGTGATACTGCTGTAGAATAGTATCTTTGCGGTCGTCTCCTTCTAGTCTGCTGATTTCTCTACAAAGTTAACAGGCCATCAGAGCCCTCCACGTATTGTCGTATCGAGGAGCGGTTATCTGTTTGTTGTGGTGGAACTGTTGGCGCTCGTTAAGGCGGGGAAGTCTACAAAAGACTGCGCCCTTGCCTGCGTGTCGCTACGCGCCGGTGATTTCAACGTCCAACATGAGGCTCTGCGTCGTGGTGTTGCTGTTAGGAGTGGCTCCTGCCGTTCTGGCTCGCTACTTCCAGTACCTCGACAAATTCAAGGACATGAAGGACGACGATGTCATCGCCTGTATAGCGGAAGAACAGCTGGACAGGTGCAGCGACGTGCTGCGCGAAATCAGGGGTGAGTCCTACGGCGCTCCGTTCACAGTCCTTTCGTTAATCTAAGCCATAAACATGATCAAACAGGCGTTAGTGGGGTTCTTCGTGACGTGAATCACACAGCTTCCGTGGCAAACACATTATTGTTTCTTACACGCGTTCCAGTATCTGTCCATGACATAATTTTCATGACCTACTTGAAAGTCCCAGAAAGAAACCACAAATGACTACATGCCGAACTTCATTGATTTATCTGCTCTTCTCACTTAGGCGCAGGAAATAGTTTGGGGCTCGTCTTATGTTCCCTTATAAACGAAAGACGTCACGGGGTTACTAACAAACTAACTCAACTGTATGACAAATAAGCTTCCCTAAAGACCGCAAAATTAAGAAGGAAACGTACACTTTGGCTAACTATAACGTCTCATGAACCACAGATACGCTGCGTGTCACGCATACGAACTGCGCCCGATGACTGAAAATCATATTGCTTACAAGCAGAAGCGAAACAGTCAGTCAAGCTGTGAGAAATAATAAACTCGAGCATGTCCGTTCATTAACCGACAACAGAAATACACCAGCTGTCTTTTGGAAAAACCTTTGTGGTCATGGTATAGAAAAAGTATAAGCGGCTGCTGATCCCATTGTCCCAGCCGAAGACTTCACGTCACCTACAACCGCAAGTACACCGCAAACGAAACAGAGATTCATTCATTATGAAACGTCCCCATAGAAAAAATTAAAAATGACAGTGCTGTAAAACCTCTTACGTTATTTGTTTTTCAAACAGCTGAGTAAAACTGAAGGTGCTGAGACATTTCTCTCTTTACTTATTCTGATCATCACTAAACTGACACACAATATTTTCAGTGCAACGCAATCTGACTTTCAATAAACCCCACAAAAGAATGGCCCTGACTAACAATAACCAGTACCTTTCATGAATCACTTACCTCACAAAAATCATCGTTTCTGGAAC